>NC_026156.1:4802600-4814209 GCF_000512975.1 Sesamum indicum
TCAACCAAAGAAATGATGAAAAATTATGATAATGATGTCATATTTCTTCACAAGCAATTTTTGTAATATGCTTAGACTTTGTTACTTGATCACCTAATTTTTCCAGGAAGATTATCGGCGCCCGATATTACATCAAGGGTTATGAAGCATACTACGGGCCGCTGAACAGAACACTGGATTATCTCTCCCCTCGAGACATGGACGGTCACGGGACCCACACATCTTCCACGGTGGGTGGCCGGAGGGTTAACAGTGTCTCCGCCCTTGGAGGGTTCGCCTCAGGTACTGCCTCAGGCGGCGCCCCACTGGCTCGCCTGGCAATTTACAAAGTCTGCTGGGCTATTCCAGGCCAAGGCAAAGAAGGCGGCAACACCTGCTTCGAAGAAGACATGCTCGCCGCTATTGATGACGCCATTGCCGACGGGGTTGACGTTTTGAGCATTTCAATCGGAACCAGGGTGCCCGTAGGTTACGATGAGGATGGCATAGCAATCGGGGCGCTTCACGCCATCAAGAAAAACATCGTGGTGGCCTGCAGCGCTGGAAATTCAGGGCCTGCCCCGTCTACCTTGTCTAATCCTGCTCCCTGGATTATTACGATCGGTGCAAGCAGCGTGGATAGGAAATTTTCAGCACCGGTTGTTCTTGGAAATGGCGTCAAGATTATGGTAGTTTTTTCACTACTTTATAAATCAGCCATTATTTTTTGTAAACAATTGGATCAGTTCTTGTAAGACGAATGTCTGATTTCGCAGGGCCAAACTGTAACTCCATATAAACTGGAAAAGAAGCTGTATCCATTAGTTTATGCAGCTCAAGTAACCAACTCTGATGTGCCCAATAACATATCCGGGTTCTCTCTCCTTTTCAAGTTCATCATCTTTTTGTTGAAGAAATAATAGATCATTAAAATTATTTAATATATATTAATTGGATTCTGCAGGCAATGCTTACCTGGATCTCTTTCTCCTGAGAAGGCCAAGGGAAAGATCGTGCTGTGTTTGAGAGGAAACGGAACCAGAGTTGGAAAAGGTATGGAGGTAAAAAGGGCTGGAGGGATCGGTTTCATCTTGGGCAATAGTAAAGCAAATGGGGACGAGTTAGCAGCTGATGCCCATCTTCTTCCCGCCACTGCTGTTAATTACGGAGATGCTCTCAAGATTCTTAACTACATCGAATCTGCGAAAGCCCCAAAGGCGCATATTGAACGTGCTAAGACGGTGTTAGGTGCCCAACCAGCACCATTCATGGCTGCTTTCTCCAGCAGAGGTCCCAACACGATTTCACCTGATATTCTAAAGGTAATTAAGTTAATTTTGAGTAGCAATGGGCAATTATTTAACTCAATGTGGATGCTAAGTATATGGTTTGTTCACCAGCCGGATATCACGGCTCCAGGGCTAAATATATTGGCAGCATGGAGCGAAGCATCTTCTCCAACAAAGATGGCAGAAGATCATCGAGTTGTGAAGTATAATATTTTGTCCGGCACGTCCATGTCTTGCCCGCATGTGGCCGCGGCATCTGCTCTTCTCAAGGCCATACACCCCAGTTGGAGTAGTGCTGCCATAAGATCTGCTCTAATCACCTCTGGTATTTACATCTATCATTAAGATAAAAATAGAGCTGGAATTCTCATCCTCAATCATAATTATTCATTTGCAGTGAAAATCTTATGATTTGTCTTGCAGCCGGGCTGAATAACAATGAGCATAACCTCATCACTGATGCATCCGGCAATTCAGCAGACCCTTTTCAATTTGGTTCCGGTCATTTCAGACCCACAAAGGCTGCTGATCCAGGTCTTGTATACGACGCCTCCTACAAAGACTATCTTCTCTTCCTATGCAGCAGTGGATCCAAAAGTCTTGATTCTTCCTTCAAGTGCCCGAAAAATTCACCGTCTCCAGTTAATCTCAATTATCCATCCCTTGCAATACCCAAACTCAATGGCAGCGTTTCTGCTATTAGGACAGTAACGAACGTGGGCGGCAGCAATAGTGTTTATTTCGTCAGTGTAAAACCTCCACCAGGAATCTCCGTCAAAGTATCACCTCCCATTCTCTTCTTCAACCGTGCTGGGCAGAAGAAAAGCTTCACCATAACCGTAAAGTTAGATAACGGTATTACAGCTGACAGCATTGAGAAGGACAAGTATGCATTTGGATGGTATACATGGTCCGACGGAATTCACAATGTCCGAAGTCCCATGGCAGTTTCAGTAGCCTAGTTTTCTGTTTCAAAGTTTTTCAGGCGGATATCTGAGAAGCATTGACTGTATAGGTTTTACTTACACCGCAACTCCAATAAAATTTAAAGATAAAACTATCGTGACAGTATTGAGTCCATTGATTGGGACCTCATTCCATATTTATTGCAACATAGAAGAAACAAAAGCAACTGATGTTAACAGAGTGGATGACAAATATAACAACATGATTAAACAACAATTAGCTCCGCTGGACTATAATACTTGTTAAATAAAATTGAGATGTACAATCAGCCGATGCTTTCAGATTCAAATTTGTTTTCAAACAATGAATTAGTGTTAGTGATGGCAATAGAATGGATTTGCTTGGATCCAGACTTGCCCCGATTGGGAACACCCATCCCCACCCTGACTTTGTTTTTACTTTTTATAATTTATTTAAATTAGTTAATAATATATAATTGGTATAATTATTTATATTCATATAGATATCTAAATGTTGAAGTTAAATCTTAGTATATCAATATTGTATTATGTTTTAATTTTATTTTTCAATTTAATAAAACACCCTCAAACTTGAAGAAACAAAAAGGGCTCATTTTATATTAGCAAAAAAGACATAATTATCAATTTGAGTGCAAAATTGGGAGAAGAACAGCAGGAAAAAAAAAAAAAAAAAGTTATCTTGCACTCACGATTCGTGATACACGCCTTTCGTTAGTTTTTAGAAAAATCGGAGCAAAAACACGCACGCCTTTCGTTAGTTTTTAAAAAAATGGGAATTCTGCTCAGGGTTTTACAAAATAGGGGGTTTTTTAAAATACTTGGGGTTGGTTTAGCCATTTTTAAAAAACAAAGGGAGTAATATGGAATTTGGCCATTCTTTTCCCCTCCAAAAAAAATAATTTAAAAATCAAAATTACAATTTAAATTATTTGAAAACCAAAATTTCATAAATGGCCGTGTTTGAATATCAAAATTGTATTCATCCCGAATAATTGATGTGAGTGATTGTCAGATGGAAGCAAAACCTGAGAGGAAGAAATCTGGGTATCTATTAAGGGTTTTTGGGCTTCGACTTTGGGCTATTCTAATTAAATATAATCCATTTGAAAAGTAATCAGCCCAAAACTTAGTCTGGCCAGAATTGGGTCCGTCTCCAATTTCAAACAAAAAGTGATAATATGGGGAAAAGAAAAAAAAAAAAACTAAAATTCTGTGCTTTACATTCAAGAGCGTCTAGAATTACTTCAATTTTTTTAATTACACCTTGCATTGACCCCAACTATTAGTAGACCCGTATGCAACAATATATAAAATTATACATATCCGTTTCAATTAAAAATAATAATTTCGACTTTCTTATTATTATACAAAGACTTTTGACATTCAATTATCAATAAATAAAGTACGGGTGATTTAGATATGATTTAGAAGTTGACTAAATGGTGTTATCCATGAAATGGTATGATTTAGAATAAATAAATGATCAAGTCAATTATCAATGAAAAAAAAGCATTATTGAATAAATAAATGATCAAGTCAGAATGCTGTTGGTGATGAAATGGTATGATTTAGAAGTTGACTAAGGAATGTAATTAGATTAATTAAAGTACAGAATCTGAATTTTTAGTCTGCAAGCGGCAAACATTTTAATGTTTCCGAGGAAACTACTTCTGAGAAGATGAAATAAATCTGAATTGTATCAAGTATAAACCTTAAATTAAACATCCTTAAAGTGGGCAAGTTGGACTTTTATAAAATAAAGAATTAAAATTAAATCATGGTGATCAGTTTAATTTACAAGTTAAAGGAATTATTCAACCTTGATTTGTGAGAAGCTGAAATAGTCTAATGAATAGCTTTTTTCTACTCCATATGGGAATGAAGGCATGAATCCCACTCCGTACGTTTCAAATATATAATTAAGATAGTTCTATGCCTAGAATTGTATATAAATCTTGACGAACCAGCTGGAAGAATAATAAGGCAAGTTGGTTCGAGTTCAGGAAGAATGAACAATCAGTACTATGTCGTCCTCATTGTATCCCTTCTAATTCTACTTGTCAATGTCTCAACTTCATCTGCTCAACGACAGGTTTTGCTTTTTATCATAATTATTGATTCTACCAGCATAGCCACCTATTAAGGTTTGAGGTACGTACTGATCGATCAAGTCTTTAATTTGCCACAGGTGTACATAGTTTACCTGGGAGAGCATCGGCATAGCCATAGTCATAGCGGGAAGCAAACATGGGAAGAAATAGAAGAGATGCACCACTCGTATTTGCAGGCTGTGAAGGGGTCCAAGGAGGAAGCAAAAGCCTGCATTATTTACAGCTACAAGAACGTCATCAATGGCTTCTCGGCCTTGCTCACCCCTCAAGAAGCCGCTACAATATCAGGTGCTAGCTAGCTTGCCTGTAAAAGGAAAATTCTAATTTAGACCAAATTTCACTTGTATTTAAATAAATTATATGGCAAGTGTAATATATTTACTGTGTGTATAATTCAGAAAAAGTGATGAATTATATGAAAAATATATCACGCTTGTTTTTTAATTGATTTGTATAAAAAAAATACTGTAATTAAAATTATAGGATGAAATGGTAGTGTATTAAATTTGTTGGTTTAATTTAATTGTTGGGCAGAGATGGAGGGTGTGATTTCAGTGTTCCATAGCCACCCCACAAAGTCAAGGCTTCACACAACCAGATCATGGGATTTCATGAGCTTGCTCGAAGCTAATTGGGATGCTACACGACAACCTATTAATCCAGGCCGATTCTTGCGTAGAGCTGGATATGGCAAGAATGTCATTGTTGGGGTATTGGATAGTGGTAATTAATATAAATGCGCATATAAATAAAAAAATAATTGAATAAGATATATATATAACAATTTACTATGATCCTTTTCTGTTATTTTATAATTTGTAATAGTGAAAAAATTTTATCTAAATTATAATCTTAATTCTTTCATCAGGCGTGTGGCCAGAGTCTCAGAGCTTCAATGATGAGGGGATGGAACCTATTCCATCATCGTGGAAAGGGATTTGCGAGAGTGGTGTGGCTTTCAATTCTTCTCATTGTAATAGGTGTATTTTTATTCTAATTTCAATAATAATTCTTTGCATTAAATGCATTTTTTTGTTTTGTAACTTAGCTTATTTGATGTTTCGTCCTTTAATTCTTGGTTTTATATTTTTTTTAATATTTGTAATTTTAATTATTATTCACCACGTACGGTGCCATTTGAAAAAAAAGAAGAAAGAGAATCTAAGAGTTGGCATATTATTTGACAGGAAACTGGTAGGAGCGCGCTACTATTTGAAAAGTTACGAGGCCAATTTCGGGCCCCTTGACCCGAAACTGGACTTCCGATCACCGAGGGACATCAATGGTCACGGTACTCACACGTCATCAACCATAGGTGGCAGGAGAGTCCGCAATGCCGCCGCAATAGGGGGTTTTGGCTACGGAACCGCCACCGGGGGCGCCCCACTGGTGCGTCTAGCCATCTACAAAGTCTGTTGGCCAATTCCAGGACAAACACCGGTGGAAGGAAATACATGCCTGGATGACGACATGCTTGCCGCTTTTGACGACGCCATCGCCGACGGGGTTCAAGTGATAAGTGTTTCAATTGGGAGGAACACTAGCACGCCCTACATCCAGGATGGTATTGCCATTGGATCGTTGCATGCCGTGAAGCGTAACATTGTGGTAGCTTGTAGTGCTGGGAACTCAGGTCCTACGCCGTTTACCGTCACGAATGTTGCTCCCTGGATCATCACTGTTGGAGCGAGCAGCATAGATCGGGTCTTTTCGTCACCTGTCCTGCTTGGAAACGGCGCCCAAGTACAGGTTTGTATATAGTAATTCCTTTTTAAGATGAAAAATAAGGGACAATTAAGACAGTATTTTGCATAAGTGTTTGATATACTATAAAAGTATGCATAAATTTTGAAAAGTAACATTAAAGTTATATTTTATATTACAAAGTTCCTCACTAGTAAATTCTTCTAATTGATATCATTAGGGACAATCAATCACTCCATTCAAGAAGGGGACGTATCCCCTTGTAAAACATATATGACATCTCACATGTATGTGTAATTTAGAATTTTATTCTCTTCTCCAGAATATGTGGATGAGGCACTACTTTACCATACAAAATTAATTTTAAACAACTAAAGATAAAGAAAACAAAAGCCATGCAAGCATGCTGCTTGTTGCTTATTCATATGTAGTAAGTAGTAGGGTAGGTAATAGGAGCAGATTGAACTGGAGAAGCATGCTCCATCAACAGGACTTGAAATGACAATTACACCGTCAAATTAATAAATCCGTCGAGGGTTGTGTTTAGAATCCTCCCTAATGTGGCGTCAACCACAATGTCGAGAGCTCGGAGGGTTGAGGTAAGTAAGCCGGTGGTGGTGGAAAGCACAGGGCATATGGTGGCGTTCAACGGAAGTTGAACAGTGACAACACATGGAATTGTGGGAATGCCAGCTACGAGCGAAATTAAACGAGGAACGGTAATGCTGAACGATCCGGTGGTATTGGTGGTGGATTGGCCGACGGTGGTGCTGACACCCAGAAGATTGGTGCAATTCAGCTTAACAACAGTCCCATTAACGCCTTGGCCAGGGCAGTTTCCGGTGGATGTGCAACAAAGTCGGCCGTTGACAACCAGGCCGGGCAAGAGCTGGCCGTGGCCGTGGGTGGTGAAGAGGAGGAGAGCCACGATAAAAAGGGCGGAAGTGCAAGTAGAAGCCATTCGGAGCTTTGAGGTTTATGTGTTGTAGTACTTCTTTACTTCTCTACTTTGTTGAGTTTGAATGCAAGGATTGAAGTCCTATTTATACAATTTTATCGAGTTTCTAGCTCAGATTAAATTTCACTAAATATGAACCAATCACAGAAAAAATGTACCATGATTGAAATTTTTTTTTTCCATGCAGAAATATTTTTAGCAAGTTGAAGTAGGAGTTGGAGTTTGGGTTGCTCTA
Source organism: Sesamum indicum (assembly GCF_000512975.1). Taxonomy (NCBI): domain Eukaryota; kingdom Viridiplantae; phylum Streptophyta; class Magnoliopsida; order Lamiales; family Pedaliaceae; genus Sesamum; species Sesamum indicum. The sequence continues at coordinate 4,809,824 of NC_026156.1, forward strand.
TGTGTACTACTCCTTTATTACAGTACATGTCAACTTGCTTGTTCTTGTTGAATAGTATTTTATAGATGTTCTGATATATCTACAAAATCTAGGGATAGATACAATTAAGAGCTCAGACATAATGAATTAGGGAATTCTGAAAGTTTTACATTTTACAAGACTTTTGCAATTATGAAGTTTAATTATCTTTAATTAATTAGATTAAATATGGCAATGGAAATATCGTTAATATTTTATTTTAATTTATAATATCATAGTTAATATATAAAACTCACAAGGTAGTGGAATTATGTAAATTTTTTTTTGTCACATTCGAGTTTGAATTGCTTTTATGCCCTTTTCTTTCTTTAAACATATTGGTAGAAAATATCTGACGATTAAGATATAAAAATAAATTAAATTATTCGATATTTAATTGAAATTAATTGACAAAGCTATTAAAATTTGAAATAGATATATTTGACTTGGTTCCATAATTGGGAACATTCAATGCTCTATGATTGAATGAATCATTTAGCTTCAAAATCAAATACAAGAGTACTTAATTAATTAAATTTACATACTCTCAAATGGTGTATAACTTAACATGACATTTGAATTATAACTATTAATAAATTAAAAATACAAGAGCTATATAGTCTTCATTTTAATCAAGAAATATATCGTGGGCTCGCTCCACGTCCAGTTGAAAGTTCAAACTGATGCAGACTTCAGTCTTCATCGTTTCGTCGATTTTTTTTTTTTTTTGCTTTTTTTGGTCCATATGTATGATTTTATTTATTTGGTCAATTCTGTCTGGTACTCACTGGTTCATGTCGTAAATTGGAAACTTGGTAGAGAAATTATATTCTAGATTATATCTATAAAGGAGTTGAGTAACGGTCCATCGACTCGATAGCTTAGTCTCTTAGTCTAGGAAGTGAGTCGGGAATGTATATTGAGAAATTTTTACTTCGATCAAGTTGGGTCAGGCCTGAACCAATTATATGTCAACTGTAATATATTTATTGTATAATTGGTGTGTAGTTCAGAATAAGTGATCAATCACATGACAAGTGTATAATTTAAGAAAAAGTGATCAATCACATTATAAGTGTATCACATTAATTCGATTTCATCTAATTTAATTTGGATAAGATTTTTTCATGTATATTTGTGCATGCAAGCAATTCAATCAAGTTTGGTTGATTTGACCATACCATTTCACACAACTTTTCTCATACAAGTGAAGGATGATTTGGTATCCAATTCAAATCTTATATTATTAAATGATATTATATTTTATATTTGTAATTTTGAATATACAGGTAATCTGTATAATTTTTTTTCTTAAAATACACTGCTGCTAGAATTTTGCACAAATAATATGTATTTCTTATATAGAAAATTACAAATATATTACTATTCACCACATCTAATTTGAGAGGCTGATCTCAAGATAATCAAAGAGAAGGTCTCAGCCACTCAACTTTGAAAATTCTATTTTCATTATTAGAAGAATAGAAAATACGGGTCCCACCCCCATGATTACCATTGTTGGAGACGATCTCTCCAAGAATCGTTCAATCTTAAGAAACTTCGTCTGGGAAATAGTCAATCATATGTTCCATTTTCTGTCCTGAACACTATAAATTAGTCCTGACGGGTCACAGCATGCCGGAAATTAGTTAAGAAATCATCACCTGAATTTGCAGAGAGTTGTGGAAAAGATGAAGGACCCTTCTGTTGCACGACTTCTGTTCTTCCTCATCAATCTTCATCTCTCAGTTTCACTTGGCCAGCGCCAGGTTTTTGTCCAGTTTATTTCATGAATTTCATTGCCACGGTCCGCATAAGATATTTGTATGTAATAACATCCAATGTCCACAGGTGTACATCGTTCACATTGGATATCAGAGTGCAGGAAGAACACTGGTTGAGATTGAAGACGATCATTTCTCGTACCTAACATCTGTTAAGAACTCGGAAGAGGAAGCAAAAGCTTCACTTCTGTACAGTTACAAGAACATCATCAATGGCTTCTCTGCACTGCTCACTCCTGATGAAGCTGAGAAGTTATCCGGTAAATTAACGTAATTCTTTTGTGATGATAATAAGATGAAGTACTTTTTCACATGTTATGTTTCTTTTTCTCTGATCTTCTTTAAAGTTTTTCTTCCGATGTTTCGACAGACATGGATGGAGTTGTTTCAGTAATCAAAAGTGAGCCCACAAGCTACAGGACTCAAACTACGAGGTCATGGGAATTCACTGACTTACTTGCACGAGGGAATTCCGGGTTTATCAATGGAGACGACGCATCACTGTCCAATTATCGGAAAGATGTTATAGTTGGAGTGCTGGATACTGGTAACTGAAAATCATGTCTCCCTGGAGACAATCCTTTACATTAATCTCATCCAATTCATGCAGAAAAATAGATATATGGGAACCAAGAAACGGGCCATCCAGATAGAATATAAAATTACAGATTCAATTTAAAAATTTCTTTATCTGACAAGGTACCAAAAATAGTCCTTTTTTTCTGGCCATGTTCATGCCCAGAACAGATTCGGGCAACCAGAGAAAATGACTCACGTCACTCAAGCATTCTTAGTTGAGACCCCAGTCCTCCAAGAATTCGATGCGTCAAACACTCAAAGCTGACTCCATCACATAATATTATCATATTAATACGTAAATATCAATTAACCTATATTTAATTCACATATTGTTTTTGTCCGTTTATTTGAGCAGGTGTATGGCCCGAGTCACAAAGTTTTAGTGATCAAGGAATGGATCCCGTTCCACAATCATGGAAAGGAATCTGTCAGCCAGGGGTCGGTTTCAATGCATCCCACTGTAATAGGTAGTTTATTCTATAAGGTTATAGTTCTATATATGTTGCACTAGCACTGTGACTACTATATATATACACACACACAAGTTTGAATTCTTTTATTGAGGTTTAATTGGTCAATTTCCTCCAGAAAGCTGATTGGAGCCCGATACTACCTCAAAGGTTACGAGGCACATTACGGGCCCTTAAATGAAACCACTGATTTCCGGTCAGCACGAGACAGGGACGGCCATGGAACCCACACGGCCTCGACTGTGGCAGGCCGAGAGGTCCCTCACACCACACTTCTGGGAGGGTTCGCCAATGGCACAGCAGCCGGTGGAGCCCCCATGGCGAGGCTTGCAATTTACAAAGTGTGCTGGGCAATCCCGGGCCAGTCCACAATTTTTGAGAGCACGTGCCCTGGCGAAGACATGCTTGCAGCCTTTGACGATGCTATTGCCGATGGGGTTCACGTGATTAGCATCTCTATTGTGCCATATCAACTCTCGTCGTACAGAGAGGATGTAATCGCGCTTGGCGCCTTTCACGCTGCAAAACAAGACATTGTGGTAGTGGCGAGCTGTGGGAATTCAGGGCCCGCCCCATCTACAGTGAGAAATGTGGCTCCCTGGATCATTTCTGTTGCTGCAAGTAGCATTGATCGAGTCTTTAGTTCACCTGTCTTGCTTGGAAATGGAATGAAAATTGAGGTAAAATACTCTTAATTAAACAATTTTTATCCTTATTTCTATCTTCAAGTTTTCATATTATTATGTAAATTCAGGGCCAAAGTGTAACCCCTCACAAGTTAAGCATGATGCATCCTCTGATTTATGCTGGAGATGCCGAAATCCCTGGCACAACCTATAGCGAAACATCCGGGTAATTATACATGAATCAGATATGAATATTACAGGATACAATAATAATCATGGTGGCATGAACTCTCATTGTTATATTTTCAGGCTCTGTCTTTCGGGTACTCTTTCTAAGGAGCTCATACAAGGAAAGATAGTTTTGTGCTTAAGAGGATATTCTACAAACGTGGAGAAGGGTTTGGAGGTGAGAAGAGCTGGGGGTCTTGGCTTTATTTTACAAAACCCTGTCGATGGAATCTCCATATCAGTTGATGCCCATGTGCTCCCTGGAACTGCTGTGCTTTCCAATGATTCAGCCACTATTCTAAATTACATCAAATCTAACAAGAACCCGAGAGCAAGAATCGTTTCTGCCAGAACTGCTTTAGGCAGCAAACCATCACCTTTCGTGGCCGGTTTTTCCTCCACAGGTCCAAATGCTCTCGATCCCAGCATTCTCAAGGTACCTAACCTGTTGTGTATACATTTTAAGCATCCAACAAATATTCACATGAAATCACAATGTAAGGCCAAAAAAAACTTGTAATTTATGTGTTCATTTCTTGCAGCCTGATATAACTGCGCCTGGACTGAACATCTTGGCAGCATGGAGCGAGGCAACCTCTCCAACAAAATTGTTCGACGACAACCGGGTAGTTAAATACAACATTCTATCCGGCACTTCCATGTCCTGCCCCCATGTGGCGG
>NC_026156.1:4814313-4831629 GCF_000512975.1 Sesamum indicum
CTGCCACTCCCTTCCACTACGGGTCGGGCCATTTTCGACCTGAAAAGGCCTTAGACCCTGGACTCATTTACGATGCAACTTATACAGACTACCTCCTCTACCTCTGTAACTACAACTCTAGCAATCCAAGCATTGATCCATCTTTTACTTGCCCTGATGAAATTCCCTCGCCGACCGATCTTAACTATCCATCGATCGCGGTCTCCAATATCAGTAGCAGCGGCATCAGCATCAAGAGAACAGTAACTAATGTCGGTGGTGGAGCGAGTGTGTATAAAGTGAGAGTGGAAGCGCCGGCAGGGTACACGGTGGAGATTTCGCCGGATACTATGAACTTCAGCAGCTTTGGACAAAAGGAGAGCTTCAACATTTTTATTAGACCGGGGAGTGCAGGGCTTAGAACTGATTATGCATTTGGTTGGTACACATGGAGTGACGGGATTCATCGTGTAAGAAGTCCAATTGTTGTTTCATCACATTAGTCCAATGAATTTCTTTATTTTGCAACATGGATTTTTTTTCATCTTTAAATCATGTGTTAAAATCTCAATATAGGTAAAATAAATAATTCATAAATTTTTGCTAATTCATAAAAATATTTAAAGTTTAAAAAAATAAATAAAATTACAATTCATAATTTAAAAGAATTTTTTAAGGCAGCTTCCACAATAATTGGATGAAAACTTAATAGAATTTAATCGAATGGGCTCGTTATTAAACAGATTTAAAATTAGGATAGTATTTTGAATTTTTTTAAATAATATAAAATATTTATAATTATGTCAAATTTCAGTAGAAGTGGTCGTAGCATACCCTAAACACAATTATAAAATGGAGAAATTGTAATTAAGCTTAGAAAAACTCCACATTCTTGCTTATTATTTGGGCTTATAACGTCGTGTTGTTTTCTGATTGAAGCCCACCGCGCACACACCATTTGGGCCCTTCAATTTCTCAGCCTTCACATATTTATATTTGTGGAAATTTGATGTGTACCAATCGCTTACAATAATCATAGAAAAGTTATTATTCAAGTTTGCCGAATACAATCAATTATATGGTAAATAAAATATATTTATCATGCGAACGGTTTATGTATTAAAAAAATTGATCAATTATAAAATAACACACTTATTATAAAATTAATTAAATTTAATCAGACCTGATTAGAATAAAAAACAAAATCATACCCCATCTTGGTATTATTAACTATCATTATAAGTAAAAGATTTTAGGTGGAGGGAAATGTGATTGTGAAGATTAAGGTAGTAGGAGAAACGGAGACGACGAATGAAAGCGTTGTTGATAAGGGTGGTGTCATTATCTCCAAAACAAATATCGGCTGTGGATGCGGATAATGCCAATTTTTCATTACAACAATTACAATGTTACATGAAATGTCCTGTCATTTTCTTTCAAAAGCAATTACATGTACGTCAACACACACCCAATCACACCTTAGATACCTTCTCCCATATGGAACTACCTATTCCTCCATATCCAAAATTTTTATTTTTTCCGAATTTCCTACGATTCTTATTTAAAATAATTCGATTATAATCATTTTTATCATTTATCAATACGTAACAAAAACAATTACAACAATCATATCATGATTAACATATCATGTAAATAAAATCTAAACAACACCTACTATTACAATAGACAATATCTACTGTGCAGTAAACAACCTCTCACATATATCACGGAATTTGAATCGATGACTTCTGATATCATGAAACCTCAATTTCGTCAATTAAATTAGACCTCATTAATATAAACTATATATGTCTGTTACATTACAAAGTAGATGTTATCATTCAATCATTTTTCATCTCTATTTGAATTTGATTATTTAAGATGGAGTTTGGTTTATATTAAAAAGTCAAGAAAGAGGAAAAATGTTGATTGGGTGGGTTAGACTATGAACTATATTATTGGTGAGTTGCACTTTACAAAGGTGTGATTGGTACTTGCGTTATTGATGAATACAAGAAACTGTTACTGTCTTGAAATTAAATTTCAAAGCATAGGATAAGGTTGTAATTAACAAGTCAACTATCCTAGACATTAAGTATTAAGGTACGTGTGTGTGCCTATATTTGTTTTCAACCCAAAACTGCATAGTAGGTATTGATTCGATCGATGTTCCATTACGCGAGTTATTGTTCATTCTGATTTTTTTTTATCAGTCTTACAATTTTGTCCTAAAAAAACATCTCATAAAAAAAAGGTCCGCCTACATTATATACTCCGTGTGGTACACTGAACTAAGTAAAAAATCACAAATGTAAAAATTAATTACCATGATTTATGTGAAGTGTGTGGAACATTGTAGAGCGGTCCGGGCGACCACATATGCTCTCACCAATTAAAATTATAATTTTCAATGAGCTCAATTTCAAACGTTGTCATTAATAAATATCGTATTCTTGTACGCATCAGTATGTTATGCGCATATAAAGGTGCCAATTTCTCTCTTTAATGCTAAATTTTGACCTGCTTTATTTACATTCCTATTAATAATTAATTACACAAATAATTAATTGTACTATCAAACTAGATCAATAAATAAAATCAATGCTTTAATTTTTCTTACATCCGCGTTAAACAAGACAAGGAATGTTGACTTTTTGAACAAGTCCTACACCGCTATACTTTTTTTCTTTTTTATAATTATATAATTTTCTCTTGAAATTTAATATAATTATAAGTAATTCTTTCGCGATTTGAAATATTACATCTAATATTCTGAACGTTTGTTTTTATCTAACAAAAAAGATTCATATGTCAGTCAAAATTCACAAAATTTGTTCATATAAGAAAATTTTTTGAATGAAAATTAATATATATTCCTAATTGACTTATCATAGACCAAACAAATTATTTCTAAACCAAACTACCCTTATGTATCTTTGCGCATTAATGCATGTGAGGAAGTACGTCTTCACTCTTATAAAGTTATTTGGCTTGCAATAAGTTTGTATGTCAGTTGGGGATAAATATGAATTTTCATTCAACTTTTTTGCTAATGTAAATAAATTTTGTCAATTTTACTAATACTTGAATCTATTTATTGGATGAAAATAAACATCAAAAAATTTATATAATTTTTTAAATCATATAGGCGTTCATGTATAATTACATTATATCTCATGAAATGACAATGTAATTGTTCTTTCTTCCCTCTCCACAAACAAAAGTCTTTGTCCGCACGTATTAAGACCGTATTTGAGTACAAAATACGCAAGGAATACGTAGAAAACAAAATCATTTAAAGCCCAAGGCTTACATACAAGTCGAGAGCCAAAATTAAATAATTATTATGCAAAATTAATTTCAATTTCCTTTCAAACAAGAAAAAAAAAAAAAAAAGGTTTGTAAGAAAGAAATAGAGAGGCGGTGGGACCATATCTTGCACAGTGACGCCATCATCAATCAAAACTTGCAGTCACTACGACGACGATTTCACGTTCAATCATTCAATGCCTTCGTTCCCTATAAATTCCACCCAATTCCCATCATTCTCCACTCTTCACCTCCATCCATCCCCAATTAATATACACACTTTTTGATCTCGAAGAACAGGGAATCCATGGCGGAAGAATTCGAAGAATCCGAAGTTATATTTCGGGAAGAGGAAGTTGAGGACGAAGACAGCGATGATACTGAAACCGGCAGCGATTTCCAGTTGAGTTCCAGGGAATCCAGAAGCAACAGGGCGAAGAGGAAAAAGCTGAGCAAGAAGAGCTCGGTTCCCATTAACATCCCGGAAAATGTGTCCGGGAGATCAACGTGGTTCCGGTACATGGAGGAGGAAGGGGAAATGGTGCCGCCACACGTGATCGTGGGGCGGCGCGTGGCCGGGAAGATGATGGCATTTTCGGTTTGTACTGGGAACGGGAGGACTCTGAAGGGGAGGGATTTGAGTGAAGTGAGGAATTCGGTCCTCAGGATGACTGGATTTCTTGAGACTTGACTTTCAACCTCAGTCATCAACCTCAAACTCCCTCCCCAAAAACCAAAAAAGAAAATGAATGACGATCATTAAAATCGTTTCACTTTTAGATGTTATAGTGATGAACATTATTAATCGTGTTCTTGAAAAAGAATCATAACAATTCCCTAAAAAAGACAAGGAATTGAAAGGAACAAAAAACGTTTTGTATGATTAATTGTTATTCTTATATTCTTCATTTATCAAGAACATGTATATTGTTTGTGATGAAGTCGATCGTGGTTTAAACTTGTAATGATGATGATTCCAGGATGTAATTAGATTAGGTTTGTGTTAGGCTTTGCTGGTTGGACATTACGGCAGCAGTGAGTGCGGGGAGAGAGTTGGATGGTTTCCTGAAACCAATCGTCTGGTCTGGACAGTGCCCAACACCCACAGCTGTGAATGACAGTCCACATTTTATTTCATTTAAATATTTAAATTATCTTATGAATTTTAAAAAGAATATTTTATTTTATAAAATGAATATATGAGATCGTTCGCGTAAATGTAATCAAATTTTTTACAGTGAATTACAGTGTGGGTAATGTAGATGTGGATGTCTCTATACAATAACGTGTGGTGGATGTCTGTAGATACTATAATAATTAAAAATGGCGAGTGCCCAAGTCTACACGACACATACATATATACATATATATATATATACATACATATATTATTAATAATAATTATGAACATGCTGTAAATCTGAATTATTTTAATGATGCGTTGGATCTCTCCAAGTCTGCTGCTTATCTGATTTTCAGATCCTGTTCCCATGCATTTTTAACAACATTAATTTTGTCGTTTTGTTTTTCGAGCAGCGGTTGCTTCTTCTACCATGAGACATGGCTGCAAGAAAATCCTGTAGGGCAGCCGGGAATGAAGATTTATTACATACACATTTGAATTTTATTTTTAAAAAGAAAGGTGACGACATTTTTTTATTTATATTAATAATTAACAATAGTGATTCGTAGAATAAATTAATATTACACGTATCTAATCTAATGGGATTTAAAAATTCACATTCTTGATTTATTTATAGAATTTTAATTTTAACCACTAATATTATTAATATAGAGTTTTATTTATCTATTTTTATTTTAATTTTAACCACTAATATTAACAATATTTTTCTGTTAGAGTCTCATTTATTTATTTATAATGTAGTGAAATAGGGGATTAGTAGAGTTGTATGTAATGGATAGATATAGATAAATTGGTTCAGAATTGCAAATTCATGAGCTAATCTAATTTTCTGCCAGAATAGAAACATAACATACAACATACAGAAGAGGCCATCACAATGTCCTCCTCCTCCTATTACGTGTACAACATATGATCCACAAATCCCATTATTTATTTATTTCTACAAATTCATTATTATTATTATTTTAACTCATACATTTTCTATTTCTAGAAGGAATATTATTGTATAATAATAATAATAAAGAAATAAATAAATTATTTAAGGTAAGCTGATGAGGTGGGACATCTCTACTCTACTCAATAAACTCTCAAATCAGGAAACTAGAAGAATTTAAAATTATCATCATCAATAGTCAAACTCATTTTAAATTAATCTCTGGTTAATAAGACCTCTTTTTCTCTCTATGATGACTTAATCATATCTAATATAACCAAGACATGTGTATGCATGTGTGGCTGGTTGTTGGGGTGCAGCAAACGAAGGAGTTATAACCCATAATTTACAATTAATCGTAGCTCTATGATGTAAAATTTATGTTCAACTTACTTAAGGGCACGCAAATCCTACACAATTCTGCCTACTTAATTAGTATCATACTGTTTCAGCCCCGCAAGTTTGATAAACTTGGAATTGATGGTCACCCCTCTCTTTGGTGGTATTAGGCCCCAAGAACATTTTGAAAGCGACGTAAAACTACACCTATTTCCGTATTCTGCTGCCGTTGCTGCTTCTTCTTACAACTGGAGAGGAGAGGAGCAACACATATTTAATTAGTATGTAATGTAATGCAATTTACTACTACTAGTCATATCATGGTTAATTTGTGGTGATGATGTTTACTTATACCCACCCCTTTGTCTTTGAGACCATTCCTATTTCTGGATAAGATTGAATCATTCATTGACTATACTGATTTCCAACAAGTTCAAGAATTAAGCTTATAACTTACTTCTAACATGTTTTCCAGCAATAAAATGGGCATTCTCCCTTCTGTCAGCGTAACATACACAAATCATTTTTCTGCTGAGAAGCTCAACTTTTAAATCGTTTGATTCCGGAATTAGTTATATTCCAATTGTAAGTTATATAATAAAATTAGGAGAGGAACAATGTTGATGGATATCCAGGCACTTTAAATGAATTTAAGAACCATAGTCATCAATGCAGGTGGCCTCCCAGCACCATAAGCATGCGTTCCAAAAATATCCAACGAATGTCGAGACCTGAATATAAACAAAATGACATTACTACATGAAACTATTTTGTTAACCATCATAAAAGTAGAGGGAAGTTCAACTCACATGGATGAGCGACTGAAAGCCTGAAAGTTCGCTCCGCTGAATATTTGAACAGCATGAACGGTGATCAGGACAAGGAAATTCTCAACAATATGTTTAAACTTTTGTTTTATGACATCTGGATGCTGTCGGCTGTTTGGTGGGTGCATATGCAAATTTCCCCAGATCCATGTCCGCCGTTGAGCTTCATTACAATATGAGATACAACATTATAGATGCGGCAATCAAAGTACTTCCTTAGCAAACAACTAGAAAGGCATTCCTCACATAATTTACCTTTTGATGCAATTGTTCTTTATATCTTTGAGAGGTGCACGAAGACCACTAGCACGAGAGCCTGATGAGTTGTATCTGAATGACGATAGCACTGAGACAAATTTTTCCATAGATTTCTCTGCTATATTAGAGTAACGCCCCAAATGACTTATGTTGCAACCAAACTTTCCTTCTTCAACTCTCGTATCCTCGTCTAGGTCAGAAGTGGATGTACCTGGCACCAGAGTTTGGACAGTTATACAAGTTTAACCATAACAGCTAACATTAAATGGGACCAAGCAGTTTTGTTGATCGGTCTTCTACAAGGCAGCGTTATCATAAATATTCAATTAGATCAGAATGAAGTGCAACAGTTCTTAAGTGAGCTCATCACTCTTTTGATTCATGCACCAAGTATTTTGAGACATCCAATGGTTAGAAAAGTTAAATAGAGAAAGAGAATAAAATCATGAATTGCACAATTATGTTGAACCCTAATGTTTGTGGGACATATGTTATGACACATCCCAACCACGAGTATCTGAATGAGAATTCAAAAATGCGAAAAGTGTACCTGACGTGTGGTTGTTATCATTTGCATCCTTCTGAATCAAGCATGGAAATAAAGCATGCTAGGTTAATATAAAACAAGTAAACAGATAACACAACTACTAGGTGCTTGTGAGAAATAATACTGAAAACAAAGCAAGCAGAAGCACTTACTGTTGGACTGTCATTTTGAGCAATCTTTCTTTTCTTCATTGTGCATTCTAATGGATTATCACTTGACAGGCTTCCACGAGCGCTATAATTGCAGGACTGGTGGCGTTGAAAACCACCTCTAATTACCAAATCTCCCGATCCAGGGTCCTCATTGTTCTCACTTACAGAAATTTCTTCAAAGTAAGAACTCCTTGCCCTGTTTTTTCTGCTATCAACAGTTGTGCAGTCGATAGCATCAAAATCAAGCCTGTGTGTCTGGACAGAATATTGCTCCAAGGTTTTTTCTATCTCACAGTTAACACTTTCTCGGATATTTTCCCGAAAACAAGAACTCTGTAAAGTAACTATTTTCTTGTCTTTTCTGCATGTTTTCTCATTCAAAGCATACAGAGGCTCATGCACATCACTGGAAACAACATTATTCAATTTGTTATCGCCATTCTTATCAACATCATAACTATTTTCCTTTCCAATTTCATCCCTAGACTTTTTAAGAAAATATGGACTTCTCACGATCCCATTTTCATTTACCGACATCATCTTTCCATTTTTTCGATCTGAGTCGAGATCCTTGTGGAATGAAATACAAGGCTTACATACTGAATTTTGAACTATGGTAATTGGTTTCATTTCAGTGTAACCTGCAACTCCTCTGTCGTCATATGTTCCTGCAAGTATAAACTAATTAGCAAGTACTTAGTTGTGATAAGCGCTGTTCATCTTTAGCAATACAAGTACAATCTTACCATGATCTTTTGCCTCTATAAACTCTAAATTATCAGTTTTCTTGCCGTGTATTACCTGAACATAGAAAATACCAACAGAGAGTTTTAAACATTGTCGTATAAGAGATAATTTACTCAACTTGCAGTTCACTGAGACTAATAAATTAGAGGCAAGGTCAATGATAGACCTTGCAGATTCAAGCAGGCATACCAATAGGTTATTTATCTTGTTAGAAGTAGAACTGACCTTTTGTGCATCAATGCAAGGACTAGAAGTTTTATTGCTCTCATTTGGAGGCTTGGGAGTAATTCTAGGAGCCTTGAATTTCCTCTTTGCCTCGAGAGATGCAAAACCTTAAATGTTAAGGGAAACACAAAAACTCTTTTTATCATGTAGCTATTTAGAGCATAAGAGGCAGAGATAGAAGCAAGATATAAATCTTATAATTTGCATGCTGCTCCTCTCATGTTCTTGTTATGAGGAAATTCATTGTTGCAAATATTGTAAACGGAATGTGGTAAAGGCCCAGTTTAACTGTCACTGCGGTCTTCATATCTGAAGCAAGACACAAGTTATCATCTTAAGATTGACAAGGGTCAAAAGCAGTATATAATACCAACACATCTGTGTATTTGACACAAGTACATTTTAGCTTCCAATTGTTCAAAATAACATTGTGATTGAAAGGAAGAATCCATAGTATATAACTATATATGTGTATATATTCCTCGAAATTTCCAAGCTTCCAGTATGGTTACTGGGACCTCTGGTGTAAAGGTACATGAAGTAACAAGGAAATGATATAAAATATAAATAAAACTTTATCTGATGTATTTGGATACAGAAGTAGTTGGTAAGGAGATTCTTCTGTGCAGGCAAATCAAGCCTTCTCCTTTCACCATCAGGCTTGAAATTCTTGCTCTGGTAAGTTCCATGAAGCACCTTTCTTACAGTGCCAGATTCCATCTATTTTTTGAACAAAGATGATCAAAAGAGGCACTCCATATATATGCATACATCAATAGGAATCAAACACATACCTGGATTGGCATTTTAGTGAAAGGATCAAGGTCCCCGTGTGCTATACCTTTAGCTATATGCTGGGGCAATGATGTAATCTTGGTTAAGGCATCTTTCCAGTAAAGCATACAGGAGTTGTGATTGTGTAGATGACATTATGAATTAAGGCAATTGATAGCAAAAGGATATGGACCTAAGAAATCTAAATCTTCAATGGCAATATCTGCTGGCTCAGATAAATGTACAATATCTTCACTAACGGGATCATAAACTCGTTGATGCTTGAAAGTCAAAATTGCTTTCTTGAAAGATTCTTCGTAAAGCAGAGTTACCTCAACGCTATTGTACTTCAAGTGCTTGATTACCTGCATTGAGTTGCAAAGCTTCAGTGAGAATCCACTGATGCGAATTACTGACACATGCTTAAGAAAATAATATTTACATACATTTTCATGACTTTTAAACTTCTTCATCAGAGCATGAGCTTTTTTCAGGCCCATTCCAGGCAGGGACGGCAAATAGTCACAACCACTTAAAATGCACATCTCAAGCAGCATCGTCTGGGTGAATCCTGCTAAATTTAGTTCTTTGTTGTATTGTAGCGTGGCACTCTTGAACTCAACACCTTGCCCAAATTTATCCATTTTGTAAATTATCTGTGGGCCATACAGATTCAGTCAGTATGACAGCAAGACCAGATGCACCGACATGACAACTATGTCTTAGGTCATATGCTGAGAAATGATAGGTTGCCAAAGCCAACTCTACAGAACTCACCCTGGGACAACCAAATGCTATTAAGTCTGAGTCTTCTGTTATAACTGCCTCGACATGTTTGCTGAGTGCCAGGAATGTCATTTGTGCATCTGCCTCATAGGGAGCCACAATATATGACACATTTTCCTGTTTTAAGACCTGTCACAGAAAAGCAGAGACCAAATACTTGACTATTTCCAGGAAGGAAAAAGATCTCCATATCTATATCTAGTTGTTAAACTTGTTGAATTTAGTATATAGAAAGTCAACATAGAATCTTTACAAATGCTTTTGGCAATATTACAAAATTAACACCTACTCTACCTGTATAAGGCCATAGGCAACTGAAGGTGATATATCAACAGCCTTCTGGTAGCATTCGTAAGCAGCACTCAGATTTCCATTCGACTCATGCTCCTCAGCGCGAGATAGGTTTTCCCTCCTGGACCTGCAAATAGAAACTGAGTCATCAATAGGGATAACCTTTCTACTGAGTAGCATGTCAAGGTACGTTAGCCAATATCTTCTACTATAGTAAAGAAAAAAATCAACAAGAGGTCCACTAGAACTCGGTGTTTGGTTAAGACACCAAATCATTTATTTCAGTAATATTAACAATTAAGTATTAAACAAAGAGCAAAATAACAGTGCCAACGGGGTGTTTGTTCATGGCTGCAATAACGGAATATTGAGATGGGTATCTTTTAAAGTGGCTTCTTTTATGAAAACTAGTTTTACACCAGGCAAAAAAAACTAAGGCGCAGAAAGTCAAAGGATACTAATAATACACCCAACACTTGGAAAAAAAGGTTCAATGATTATCAAAATAAAGTGTGTAACTCCAGTAACCTGCAGTGAACCTCTGAAGCCTAGTTTACATTAATCTGATTGGTTAAAAACAACGTTATTTAAGCATGAAATGATGAGACTGCAAGGATTATGTGGCAGGTGCAAAGAAGTGAAAGGTCAGAGAACTTGACTGCAAGATGGAACCAAGTAGATTAAACCCGACTTAAGGAAGATATTTTACACACAAAAATCTGATACCTCGCCCGCTTGATTTCTTGGTCACTCTTCATTGGTAGAGGACCTCCATCAAATACAAGAATGGGTTTAATACCATAATGACGCAGCATATTCACTCTATGCATGCAGTAATCGA
The DNA here is from genome assembly GCF_000512975.1 of Sesamum indicum. Taxonomy (NCBI): domain Eukaryota; kingdom Viridiplantae; phylum Streptophyta; class Magnoliopsida; order Lamiales; family Pedaliaceae; genus Sesamum; species Sesamum indicum. The sequence goes on from NC_026156.1 coordinate 4,825,467, forward strand.
TGTGCCTGTAACCCAAAACAAAAAACCCGTTAAGTTATTTTCTGTTTCAACTTACTGTGTCAAAGACAGTGAAACCTCAAAAAACAAGGATATGGCGTATGATAGCGTATAACCAGTGCCCGTAGTATAAAAGTGGTACGCGTTCAAGAAAATGCAGAAATCCAAAAATAAGAATCAAAATAATCCAATTTCCCCTAATTGAAAATACAGATCCTTGGCCAATATCTGAGTCCAAAAAGACAGAAACGCGCGCAAATAGGCACAAACAGCAAGCTGATAAATCCAAACAAACATAGATAATGAACGAGGGACAAGTGGTGGGGAATACTTGGAAGTGGGCTGGCCTTTGCAGAGTTCAGTGCTGCACGAAAGAGCACCCTTGTGCAGCCAAGAATATGTGTCGACGGCAACGAAACATCCCTCCAATTCCTTAATGTGAATCGGGTTCATTATTGATTTCAGAAGAGGCAGTAGCCCCTGTATTCCCATCTTCAATTTCGATCAGGAATTCAAAAAAAATGAATAGAATACTTCCTTGGCAATGGCGGATCAATTTGAAATCTGAGGTGATTTTCTTGATCTACAGAAAACCCAAACGTTGTTGCCCCAATCTTGAAATATTAACTGGGGATTCAAAATCTCCATTACAGAGACAGGGAGAGGAGAGAGAGACTTGGTACGTACATACTAAATAGGCGGGAAGACGAGGGAGGGAGGAATAGGATAGTGGTTTTCACATTTTTGTATTTCCCCCCGGTCCCAACCTCTTACTACACGAAATCTGGGCCTCAAACTGAATCGGCCTGCTTCCATACAGCCCAAATGTTTAAGACTATACTTTTCTCGTGTGGGCCCCCAACCTTCAGATCCCTCAATTCCTCTCATCAAACCCATTCTGGGCCCTTAAACTGAATCAGCCTGCTTCAATACGGCCCAAAAACTAGAATGAACAATTTTTTAATAATACAATACAAAATAAAAATAAGGGCTAAATACATTTTCATCAGTGAATTATGTATAAAGTGTATTTACACCCCTAAATTATAAAATTTAACGAAATGGCCCCTCATGATATGAATTATTTTTTAATGACAAAAATACTCTTAGTATTTACACCCCTAAAATATATTTATTACAGTTATTCCCCTAAATATAAATAAACACTATCTACAATTTATGATTTTTATACGGAGTATAGAATCTTATAAACTCTATAAATTTATAATCCTTACATTTTTTACATAACCGGTAACATATTTATATAATTTTTATTTGTGTTGTTATATATACTTTTAACTTTTTTTAAAAAATAAGTTATTAATTACAATTTCAAAGTATTACACTGAACATATACGAAGACACTATAAAATATGTAACTCTATAATATAATCAATATATAATATTCTTTAATAATTTGAGTAATGATATGATATATTTTTATTATATGGATATATAATTAAATAAAATTATATAATTTATATCAAATACTTTTTCTATAATATTATATGCATTATGTACTTACACATATTTGCGTCGGCTTTTTAACATAAACTATATACTTTAAAAAATAAATTAACATGATGCAAAATGTATTTAACAATAAAAAATGGTAAATTAAATTGACTTCCTTCGTATTAAATTTAACTACACAAATATTTTTTACATTTTGTAGAATTATAAGAATATATTTTATCAAATAAGGGCGAAAATTTACATAAATACTTCTTAGGATACATTATAAGAAATGTACTTATAATCTTACTAAAAATATAAAGTGTTTGTATAGTTAAAAATAATTGAAAATAGTATTTATATAGTTTACCATAAAAATAGATCTATTCGCATATACTATGTTTGTTTTCATTTTCAAATTATATTTGAAACGAGTCAAAACATACCAGTGATTGTCATCATTCAAAAACACCTTATCTAGGTGTTTTAAACTGTTTTAGCATGAATACATACATATACATAAATATATATATAAAAAAAACATAATTTGACGATGATTAGTAATTTTTGTCTATCAAATACACAACATTAAATATATAATACGTATTTTAAATTATCTAAAAAAATAAATTAAAACATACATACTATCTCTAACACACATCTGTTTATCTTTGTATTTTTCTCTTTATCTCCACAAAACATTCAGAAAATGAATCAAAATATTATGACAGTGTTTGAATTCATATTTTTTTGGTGTTTTGTAAAAATAAATATAGGTTGGAAATTAATTTGCAACAACATGGGAAGCAGGCTATAAAAGAAATATGGTAATCAGGCTTTCTGGTTTAGGGCATTAGTAAGATATAGGGAGATCCGCATATCACGTGGAATATGTTATTATTATGGGGATGTCACGTTTGGTTGCTTGGTTGACTCAAAAGTCTGAACAACGCAGCGGGTGAGGTGGTGTGTCATGTGTCATGTGTGTATTAGAAAAATGGTGCTGCTGTGCTGCCTTATCCACTCAGTCTCAGCCAGCGTGTCTGTGCTGCCGCCGCTACGTCTTTAGCTGTCACCCATTAATGTAATTAATAATTGGGTAGTGGTGCCCACTGGCACAGTATTTTGGAATTGGCTTCTACTTTTCTTATACTACCTATTCAGAGATCACTAATAAAGCTGTCAATCCAAACCACACTTCAATCCTCTCTCTCTCTCTGTCCTATTTTTGTTTATTTTTTATAGGGATAACCTCCGATTCTTTAAACACACACAAATTTGGACCTGTTTTTTTTCAGCAGACAAGATGAGATGTGATGTGGAGCGTCCAGCAAAGCATTTTTTCGTTCATTCTTGGCCTGCCCACCCCACCCCATTTACTTAACTGAAATATTTATCACCAAAAATGGAGTTTTTGTTTTGTAAATAAAAGCTGCAGAAAGAAGGTGAATTCATCTGAAAATGGGATGCAGGCTCAGCAGCCTCCTCACCCAGTAATAGTAATACATACATAAAAGGCACGTGTGTACTAATATCCAAGGCATTGGGTCCATATCTTTGAATCAAAACTAATTCATACTTACTCCACCCTCACAAAACCAAAAAACTATAAGACGATTGAAATGAATTCGAATCGTGTTTATTTATGACTACTTGAGAGAGAGAGAGAGAGAGAGAGAGAGAGAGAGAGAGAGAGAGTCATCAAATTATGTTTATTTATGACTACTTGAGAGAGAGAGAGAGAGAGAGAGAGAGAGAGAGAGAGAGAGTCATCAAATTAGAAGAAACAGAGAGAGAGAGAGAGAAGAAGTAGCAGAGCAGAGGCAGAGGAATTATTTTGTGCAGGCGTTTTTGGTGATCAAAGGTTGGAGCCCATGTCTATTTCTGAAGGTGGTTTCTTTTCAACTTATTCATTTTTCAGCGATGCAGCTGGAGTTGCAGGTGTCACTTTCTTCTTCAATCCAACTCTCTCTCTCTCTCTCTCTCTCTCTCTCTCTCTCTCTCTCTCTCTCTTCTTCTTCTTCTTCTTCTTGTGTGTGTGTGTGTGTGTGTGTGAGTTTTCTGGTCCGAGCTGCTGCTTAAACATATGAGATTTTGCCTCTACTTGTTGAGTTCTAACTATGGTGGATCTGCATTTTGTTTCTTTTCATGTTCTTGTTTCTGGCTTAAATGGGTTGACTTCTTTTGCTGATTGCTTAAAGAATCCCTCTCTTGTTTTCCCTTGTGGGGGAAAATGAGAATCACAGCGAAGAAATATGTGATGATGAATGAATACTATCTGAATCACACTTCTCTGCTGTGCCTTTTCAGTTTGCAGCTGTTTCGAAAATAACAAAAGATAATTCATATATTATGTGGCTAATAAATTTCACATTTAATTAAATATTATTTGCACGCAGATGTTAATCGCACAGATATATAATTGTGGACCGAATTAACCTTAAATAGTAGAAGTATGTTGATCCAGATCAGTCTCGTCTACGAGCCTATGCTTTTTATGAACAAATGGTCTTTATCATTGATTCGAGGTCATCCCACGAAGAACGACGAACATTACTCGTCTTGATGGATCACTATTAGATTTATCCACTCATTTACATAAAATCCAATGAGCCTATGGTTATCGGCCAACTAGAGTAACCCGCGCTCATTTACATACTTCAAATCCAAGGAGCCTATGGCTATACTCCATGGAAGAATGTAGAGATAAAAAAGGGAGAGAGAGAATTGGAAAGAATACTCTGATCAACTCATTTTGTATTATATTTGTGTTTCTCTATTGTACTTTAATCACAACCACGTAGTCTATTTATAAGTGTACATAACCCTATACTTAAGTGCAGTCCATATCCCAATTTTTACTTTTTCAAAGTCTTTGTGGTTGATATTGTGGTGACCAATGCAGAAATGCAGAAGAAAGGCGTGGAATTATCATCTTGCTGTACACCTCAACCCTTTTTCTTCTTTTAATTGAAAAGTTATTTTACTTTATCAGTTTTGAGCAATATTTTAAAGTTTGAACAAGAATTGCAACATTAGGTTCAAAGTTAGGCATAGCTCTCCACCCTATTTGAACACACTGATTCATCTTGTTCAGAAGAAGATCGATCCAGGATAATGTATGAGCACTGATAAAAATGACTAAAAATTTGACCGGTGTTTGCAGGGAATCTCCTTGCTTTTGTGCTGTTTGTGTCACCAATGTGAGTACCTAATATCTTCCGAACAGAGAATGACAGCTTCTTGTTCTGGTTTATGATCGATAAGTATTTGTCATGTGTTCCTTCCAGACCGACGTTTAGGAGAATTATCAGAAGCCAGTCAACGGAGCAATTTTCGGGGTTGCCTTACATCTATGCCCTCTTGAACTGCTTAATATGCCTTTGGTATGGCATGCCCATCGTCTCTTCTGGCATAATCTTAATAGCCACTGTCAACTCAGTCGGAGCCGTCTTCCAGTTGGTTTACATTATTATATTCATTATATATGCCGACAAAGAAAGGAAGGTAGTTCTAGATTTTGGATGTATCTGAATCTATAACGGAAACCTGATCAATCACTTAACCTGAAAACTCATGTGTTTTGCAGGTAAAGATGTTGGGGCTGTTGCTGGCAGTTTTCTCTGTGTTTGCTGTCGTTGTTTTCGTTAGCATAAGGGTTTTTGAACCACCTCAACGACAACTTTTTGTTGGATACCTGTCTGTCTTTTCTCTCATATCCATGTTTGCGTCTCCGCTATTCATTATTGTGAGTTCGCCACCTACACAATGAACCCATGTTTTCATTCAAGTACTTGTCTACTTTGATAACTCGTATTTGAAAATGTAATTACGCAGAACCTGGTGATCAGAACGAAAAGTGTGGAATACATGCCGTTTTATCTCTCACTCGCAACATTCTTGATGAGTCTTTCTTTCTTCGCATATGGAATGTTGAAGAAGGACGGGTTTATTTCTGTAAGCTTCTCACCTCTTCAAATTGTCTCATGATGCAGCACACCTTCCTCAACTGCTCTAAGAGCCACTCTTGATTTAACTCTCTGCATACCCCGTCTCACTCTTTGTTTTCATTTTGGCTCGTCTTTGTCGCCCATGTAAAATCAGGTTCCTAATGGGATCGGAGCGATTCTTGGGATTATTCAGTTGGTGCTGTACTTCTGGTACAGCAGAAGCTCTGTGCAAGCGTCGAGAAGGCCGTTGCTCGAGTCATATGCATGACGGATGTTGCGTTGCATAGAACTGGCCGAGCAACGAATCAGTGAGGCTGCTTGTTTATTTTTTGTCATTCTTTTTCCCCTCGTTGGTCTGCTCTAAAATTCTTGTTTGTATCGGAACCAAAAATGTGCTGAGTGCAGTTTTGATCCTACAATGTTTATTCCAATTCATGAATAAGTGAGGTACTCCCATCTCAATGTACGAGGCTTACAGTTGAGTAAAAATGTGGAAGCCTGTGTGTGTGTATGGTTGCTTGGATATGTTCATATAAAGTTGCTGAATCAATTGTTATAAAAGCGCATAAGCGCTGTATATATCTGTTCAGTATTCCATTCCATGCCTGCTTTATGAGAAAGAGGGATGATTTGGATTGATATTGCTTTATGGATATGGGCCTGTTTGCGATGGATGGCCCGTGTCAAAATGCTACTTTTTGAGGATGTGGGAGCCCAAGTTCAAGCCCAATTTAGACAAAGAACTTTAAATAGAATAGAAT
>NC_026156.1:4831639-4869884 GCF_000512975.1 Sesamum indicum
AAAAAGGGGGGGAGGGGGGGGGGCATGAATGAAAGGTAATTATTTGAAAAGTAGTGTGAAAAATAAGAAAAAAAGGTAAGTAGTTATTTAATTAATGGTAGGTGTCGGAGTTGATTTACCAAAGTCAAGGGGGCTAATTAATTAATTGGCCGGGTGGGGTCCACGTTATTGCATCTCTAAAATCCGTGTCGTTGATGATTTTTCCTAGATTTCATTTTTATATGTAATAATAATCCGGCGGCTGCGGCTGCGGCTGACGCTGATGCTCAGCTTGGGGTTCAAGCAACAAATCCTCCTTTTCCTCTCAATTTTACCCCTAGGGCATATTAGTCAATTAACTAATCCAAAGCCGGCACATAAAAACATCAACGACGCGTCAAACGGTAATTACCATATAGAGATTGAGAGGGAGAGGGAGAGGGAGAGGGGGCAGGCAGACTTAAAACCCTAAAAACCTCTCTCGTTCTGTTTCACTCTCTCTTGGACTCGGACTCGGACTCTTTTCCCTTTCATAAATATCTTCCTTTCCGAAATTCTTTGATCTGTCCCTCTTTACCAGCTGTTTGTTCTTTTCCCGTCTTGCCGATGCAGAAGTCTTCCCTTTTGGCTTTCGGGGTTTCGTGTGTTGTGAGTACGTTATGCTTCAAGAAACTATGAACCTCTTCTGTTTCTTGAATTTTGATTTACTTTGCGTTCTTGGGGGATATATCTTCTGGGTTTTCACTTGTGGGTCTTTTCTTGTGTGTTTCCAGGAGTAGTGACGCTGACTTGTATGCACATGTGATTCTTTTCTTGCGTGATTTTGAATTAGCCGAACTTCTTGTGTCCTGAAGTTGTTACTTGTAGTCCAAGGTTTAAAGAGTTAATCGTTTGGGTAAATATCGATGTTTCCTAATTATAATTCGCTGTTAGTTGCTATCGATGATTGTGTTTTTTCGTCCATGCTGTCTTTTGGTTCTGCCTATTGATTTTCTTGTTTGCAGTACTCTCCGTATGTCATTCTCATATATAATTAGTTGAGGAAGTTGAATATTTGGAACTGTATGATAAGATAGGATACTCTTTTGTTCTTTGTTTTGTTGGATTTATGTGTTGAATTGGGAATCCCAAATCGCAGTTTAATTGTACTTTGAGAACACTTGATTATGCATCATAATGGTATTTATGAAACTTTGGCATAATAAATGTCTTTGGATCTCCAATCGATGGTATTACTTTTCCGGACTTCCATTGCCAAGCATTAATGTCAACTCGAATGAATAATGATTATTTTGTTTTGTTTGTTAGGACGTGATTGAGGCCAATGGTTATGGTGGCTGCTAACCAAGATAAAATCCGGAGTTGCTACCCAATGCAGTTTTCGACCATGTTAGCTGAGGATAACACAGCGCCTAGGAAGTTGAAGTTCAAAATAACTACCAAAGGGATAAGGGATGATTCCGGGGATAAGTCACGGGAAAATGTTGTGAAGCTTGTTATAAACTGTGGACAAGGAGACAGAGTGGCTGGAGTTAGAAATAAGCTTTCTGAGGCAAATGTTCTCCTGAAGTCATCTGTGCCAGCAAAGTCCAACAAGCGGAGGCCAGAGACTTCTCTTGATGGTGAAAGGGGGATTAGGCGGAAGATAGACAGCAACTTGAAAATTCAGTGTGGTAATGTTTTGAAAGAATTGATGAATCACCCTGATGGATGGATTTTCAGTGAGCCAGTTGACCCAGTGAAGTTGAACATTCCTGATTATTTCTCAGTAATCTCTGAACCCATGGATTTGGGAACAATAAAACGCAAACTAGAGGGCAATATGTACTTTGGTGCTGAGGAATTTGCTGCTGATGTGAGGCTGACTTTTTCCAATGCAATGTTGTATAATCCTCCTGACAATAGAGTTCATAGCTGTGCAAAGAAACTGGATAGAAATTTCAATAGAAGATGGAAGATACTGGAGGCAAAAATGCAGCATAGTAAGAATGTTGAACAGGCCAGTAGAATTGATTACATGGAAAAAAATGGCCCCCACACCAAGCAGACAGTAGGGCAGGTGCGTCAGGACACGAAGCTGATTGGCCTTAACAAAGCTGCCTTGCGCATAAAAGTCGGCACCTATAAGTCAATGTCATTTGAGGAAAAAGAGAAGTTTAGGTTAGAGCTTGTGCAAGTGCTGAGCAAAAAGATGACTGAAAAGCTGCGGAATGTGTTTCAGAAATTTAGCTTGACTGGTCTTGACAAAGAAAGGCTCGGTGCCTATATTGACTCGGCCGATGATGACACTTTATTCAAGTTGAGAAGAGAAATTAGAGTTTGCATGGAAGCAAGAGATGGAAAAGTAAGGATAATTTCAATCAAATAGTTTGTTTATTGTGGTCGATTGGCATTTGATTCTGACTTTCTCGAGTTAGCAAGCTTATGTATTGTATTCGGATTCTTACATCAATGTGGAAGCTTGTAGTTCTCTATTGTGATAGATACAATCATCTGCATATTCATGCCTCTATTTTCCTGTAATGGTCCATTCTAATTTATATGAATTTGTTTCCTTGAAGTAGTGTTTTAGTTCCATTGACATGCTAATGCTCGAATCTTTTGTTCATTGAAAAGGTCACGCCTGCAAGGATTGTGCAAAAAGGATTTCCCTCATTGAGGAGAACTGTGCAGAAAGGTATGATGTGGCAGAGTAATGTTTCTGCTTTCTGGCTAACTTTAGGAGCTCATCAGCCATGTCTCTTATTGGCATAGAACATTGCGGTCAAGGTGCTTGTGCATCTGCCAATCACAGACAATCAGTTGATTCGACTGAAGCTAAATGTTCATCATGTGTTGGCATGAGCGGTGAGCTAGACTCTCACTCCTGTAGTTATGTGTGCTTTGGTTTTTGGTGGTTATTCAACTCAACCATTTATCAATTTCAGATATATCCTCGGAAAGATCATCGGAACAGGACCATTGTAGTGATTCTAGACGTGTATGTATCAGCAACTAGTGATGCTTGAAGTTCCTTTAAGAATAATTTAGTGTATGAATGGTGCAAAATTGCTTTATGAGGCCTTCTTTTGATGTAGCAGGGTTCCGAGGTGAAATGTTCTCTGGCATCTGATACAAACAGCTCTGGTCCAGATTCTGGTGGTGAGAGCATTTTAATCTTATAGATTATGCCCACCTTCAAATGGTTTTGGTTATTTGAGCATTGACATGCTTGCAAATGATTCAAGGGCCTGGAGTTGTTCTCGATGACGAAAACAGCTCTCACCTGTCAACCCCGGCCATATGTGCTGCTTCTGTTGAAGGTATCTTACTGTACAACTATCATCCACCAGACGATGGTTGTGACCTTCTGCTGGACTATCAACTGTTTGTCACTTTCTGTTTGATTTTTCTGACATTTAAGCATTGGTTTTACCAAGTAACATGATATAGCTTGTACGGATGTGGCTATTTATGTTTTCCACCTGTTTTCATTTCGTGAAAGAACATACTTTGTATCACATATTTTATATTTTTTTGTTGCCTGGAATTTGATTTTTTTTACTCATTCATAGGCTGGAATTCGCTAGATGTGCAAATGTCACCCAAGAAGGCTTTGCGTGCTGCAATGCTAAAAACTCGCTTTGCGGATACTATCTTCAAAGCTACACATCAGGTGCTTGTGGACCATGTAATGATCCTTTGCTTTTACAGAATTTTTATCAGGACATGTTTTTTGTCATTTTGATTGGTTTAGCGACGCATTAATTATTTTTTTATTGTGGTGCTTTGGATTTTGGTGGTCATTTTGTAGAGTGAGAAGTCTGATCCTGTGAGGTTGCAGGAAGAAAGAGAGAAACTGGAAAGGGAACAACTAAAAGGTGACGCCAACGTCTTTGACTCATCTTATCAACTGCATTTATATATGAATTTATCAATTTCATTGATTAAAGTGTGTACAGATAAAATTTGTAGAGTATTGATTTGTTCAAAATTGTCACCCTCAACATCCTTAACTTTATTAGCTTAACAGCAGAAGTTGCCCTTTATAGCTTTTTTGGATAGATGCAGTAATCTGGGTATCGTTCATGACTTCATCTTTTAACAGGAATAACTGAGCAATTTCGTATAGTGACTTCAGAGCCCCCCCTTTCTGTATTTGTTCATCCTTTATGATCAAGCTATTTCACTAAGTTTTGTGGCTCACAGAGAAAGCTAGGATTGAAGCAGAAATCAGAGCTGCTGAAGAAGCTTCAAGGAGAAGGCTGCAAAATGATTTGAAGATGCAACGTGAAAGAGAAAGAGCGGCTGCAAGGATGGCACTAGAAAAGGTATTTTTTCCATTCATGTTTGGGCAACCTATCGGACTAAGTTGGTGGTTTTCTCTACATTTGCATGGGTTTCTGTAGGTTTTTTGCATTGGTGTTGAGGTTTCCTGCTTTGTTTTGCAGATGGGAAGAACCGTCTTGATTGATGAAAATGTAGATATCTGGAAAGACTTGGAGATGTTGTGTTGTGGTTCCCCGTCTGATCTACTTGATGGAGAGGGGTGCGATGTGATGAAAGTCTTTCACCCTGGAAACCTGTTGGAGCAGCTTGGCTTGTACATAAAAGCTGATTATTTGGAAGAGGACGAAGATGCAACATGGGATGGAGAAGAGGGGGAGATTCTGTCTTAGTCGCCTAATTGCTTTTGGTCTTGTGTTTAATCTTCTATTTCAAGTGCTTGGAGCGGTATTACTTGTACACAGTTTTTCCTTTGAGATATACGACACGTAACACTTGGGAAAATGGATTGATTGCCTGTGCCCTGTGTGTAGGATTTGTGCATCTGCTAATGATAATTATTTCTAAAAATGTCAGCTCCGAAAATCTGTTAAGTGTGTGGAGTAGCAGACTTAAATGTCAAAAGTTGTTGAATTAAGGTGTGTGTCTGTGTCCTGGAATACTTTTGCACGATGTGCCTCGAATTTTGTTTTGGTTTTTCCTGCGGCCAGATTTATTTTCATTCCACTTTCTAGGTTTGATGAATATTTTTATAATTGCAGCTATTAGAAGTCGCATAAATTTGATTGGTCTACCAATTAGAAAGGATTCTTCTAAATCATTTTAAAATACTACCCCTTGTGTGGTATTAATGTAATATAATTCAACGGATTTATACATAAAACTTTACTCTGAAATATATATCTACAACGATGATGAATGTGCACGTAATTAAATCTGACTTAACCGATCATAGCTTCAAAATCCCAATTTCAAAACCTTTCCTGGATAGCTCCAGAAACAACAAGATGTCACACTTGTTGAATTATATAGAATAGTAGTTATGATTTATAAATTACAGAAATTCTTCTAAAATTTAAAATAATTACGGATACTTTTCAAAAAAATTATTAATACCTTTTAATTTTAATAACTAACGGTTTGCTTAATTCATTAGTTTTCATCTATTTCCAAATTAAAATATTCTTGTGAGTTATAAATTATAGCTTTGCTTATTTTTAAAACTTTTTTCTGGAATGTTTTGGTCTAAATGGACTACTTCTTTTACAAATTTTCCATCCACCTAGTTCAATATTTAATTACGATAAAGATAAAATCAAGCCTATATCTGATGATCTCATAATTTTATCAAATATAGACCAACGAGGGATAATGACAATTGTGCTAAACATATGGAACTTCATGTAATTCAACACCCACCCCCCACCCACTATGTTTTAGGGAAAAAATTGGGACTGAAGCTCTAATGACATTGATTGATGGTCTTCACCCATGCAACGAAACACTCAACATTCAAATATATAATTAATTGTAACAAAAATTAATAATTGTTGAATCATATGCAATACTCATACTTGTGCTTTAATAAATTGGGACTGAAGTTCTACTACCTAATCTAGTGGTCTTCACCTGTGCAACAGGACACCCAACATTTCAAATATGTAAAAACTATAAATGCATGAAAAGGATGCTACTACTACGCTCTGGCCTCTGCTATAGCAGTTAACATTATCTAAATCTATAAGGTTTATTTCTTCTGATTTAGTATAGAAGGAGATTGCATATCATAATAAATAAACTTAACAAATGCTCAAACAAGCCCGAGAGAAAAGGCCCTTGAGCCGCGTGGCTAAGCCAACTGAACAAGGTACAAATGTAGGAGTAGAACATAAATTCAACTCGGTTCCATCTTCTCTACTTTATCACCAGAAAAATTTCAGCCAGCCTATCAGAATACAATAGGAGTTGACTTGGTGCTCTAAAATACGCGCAGATATCGTCGTATTTAACTCCCACAAGAATTATCTAAAGACCTAAACAAGGAGGGAAGTCGAGTCAGTGGTGATATTTCATGTTAAGGAGAAACACCCCCATTCTGACAGAGCCAACCTCTTGGAATTCAATTTCAACCACTGAACTACTACACAGTATAGCGATTCTTGGCAGCCCTGTCAAGTCTCTTGGCGTCATCCTGCATGAGACCAGATGGCAACTTATCCCTAGATGAAACGATGCATAAGACACCAAAGACTCAAGGTCAACTCCAAAAGGAGAACTTACATGGAATATGAAACCGATTGTATCATTGTAGTCCAGAAACTCCTTCCACTGTCTTCCAATGCTCAGCTGAAAATTGTCAAGAAATGTAGAGGAAAATACAATAAGCATGAGTTCTGAAAATTGCACAAATAAAGAAAGCTGCAAACACAAAAATCATTCATGCATAAATTTCAAGATATTATCCTCTTCCTGATATGGACACTTCCTTTATGGTTGAAATCTTTTCAAACATAGAACACACCGCATTGCTCCTTGCATGCGTGCTTACTCTGAACCACTAAACGGTATATGGTAAAGATAATTCTTGCCTGTTAGCTTGTGCCATCAAATTATTTGCGCACAAGAATAGGAGTACTATCTCAAACTCGGAAAGAGTTGAGGAGTCATACAGCAAATTCCACATGCCTAGAAGATTCTACGATACTTATCGGAAATCTCAAGGCGGATGGTATTTTTATCACCTACATTAAAGAAACTGTAGCAAAATGGCATGCAAAAATAGAATTGGAATATAACCATGTGAAACACCTGCTATGACCCGCGATAACAGAACTGGTCATTATAACAATAACATGTAAATGCTAGGGAACATTTCGAGTTACATTCTCAAACAAACCTGAGCAGCTTCATTTGCAGCATTTTTGGTCCAAAGAGCAATTTTCTCCTGCTTTCCTCGGACACTGACAACTGCTCCACATATTTCATCTCCATCATCAAATTGCTCCCCGATCATCGCCAGCAACTAAGAGGAATGCAAAAGGGAATAAGAGGGGAGAATTCAATAGAGAGATGGAATTCCCAACAAGATATAAAGAGACATACCGTATAGAGCCAACTAGTATCAGATTTACCCCTTGAAAAATTCACGGTCCACTTCCCCCCATTAGCGCAAATAGGATCTTCCCACTTTGGCTCTATTTTATTTTTGAAACAATGAAAGTCTGCACCCACTGCCAGCTTGCTTGGATGGTGTATATTATTGTAAACACTGCAAGCCAAGCAAAGGAAAATTATGGTATCACAATTCTCAACGTTATTAAGAACTATAATAACTGAAATTACTAACAACAAATGCCAAGTACAGTACAACCTTGTGGTTTGGAAGAAAATCATATGATCAAACAAAGTGGTTAGGCCAGTAGCCCATTACAAAGAGAGAGAGAGAGACCTAAAACCCTAGTGGCCTGCATATATTGACAACAACCTCTCGAGATTTCCAGCATCTTTTTTTTTTTCTTTTTTCCTGATAACAATTGCATGAGTGACTATTCATCATCGTGACAAGAGAAATGGCAACAACTCCAAAAGGGGTACACGAAGCAGCAATCAAAATCTCAAGCTATGCTCGACCTTTGACACACTTAATTTTCCTCAGGCTCAGTGATATCATACACATGTAACCAAAGAACTGCCCACAACATCTTGAGAGAAGAATAAAAAGTACAGAAAACTACCGAACATAAAGATAACTCGCACAAATCAACAACCCACGTAATACAAACTCCCAAAGTCGCATACCTAAAAACCCCCCAATTCGAACACAGAACCAGAGAAAGTCCATTAATCACACTCAAAAGCCCAAAAAAAAAAAAAAAAGGTATGATGTAATGATATAAAAAGCAGACCCCCAGAAATCTTCGACGGATGAGAAAGTGTAAATAGGGCGAATTGAGCTTCCCCATGCGGCTTGTTTGGACTTAGCAGAAGGATTGTCAAACCAGAACGTCCAAGAATTCTCCAATGGATGCCTGGGAGGCGGCGGCGCCATCGCCTTGGCGGCATCATCTGAATCGCCGCCAACGATCTCCCCCTCCTCCACCTCCGATTCCTCTCCCCCAACGTTATGGGTCATCAATGAGTTCTCTGCTTCCTCGCTGGAAGCCAATTTCTCCGTCTCGTCAACCATATCTTCCCTTGTAATTTTAAGGGTTCTTCTGCTTTGTGAACTGGTGCTGCTGTAGTTTGTGTTGGGTTCAGTTCTTACCCTGTCAAGCTCACAATTCCCACCCTAGCAAAGGATTTTTCTGGAATTTCAAGAAACTACTCCCTTCTCCGACCCAATTATTTTTCTTATTTGGGCCGCCCAAATGTCTGAATCCATATATTGGGCTTTCCAAAGATTTGCACCTAACATCTGATGTCAAATCTTTCTAAAATTTTTTATATGGTTCATTGTTCTATTATTTAATATTAATTTAATACATTAAATGATTAAATATTTTTAAAAGACAAAATGCAAACAACCCTTATGATATTGTAAATAAGCAAATTATCCACTTTTTGCTATTTCGTTATTTCAAAAAATAGAAAAGGATAAATTGCTATTATTTTTTTTATAAAAGAGTCATTTTAAAATATTACAGGGGATAAATTGCATTAAACCCTATTTTTCAATGAACCAATATGTAAATAAAAAGAACAAAAATTACTTTTGAAACCAGACTACCAATCTATATTCATGAGACTGAAACGTACAATCATATAGCGGCTGAGACTTCAACCTCATTATTCATACAAGGCCTCTTTGGCGGGTCATGCCAAGTTTAGATTACGAAATTTTGCAATTTCTTTTTTGTTTTTATATTGTTATTATTTTTCATCTTTTTTATGGTTTTTTTTAAATAATAATAATAATAATTTTATGGTCGGGGAGTGGGGGGACAATACTTAAGTACTCTCAAAAGTCAAAATTAATTGGTCCCAAAAGGTCCACATCATTTGTGGTCAGTGTAACTCTAAATTATATGGACCTTTGGGGACCTCATGAGGAAAATTTTATTGGTAATATTAATAGTTCTATTAAAGAAAAAAGGACCTCATGTGTGGATGCATGATCTTTTACATTAATTACAGGAAAATTAAATATAAATTTTTTTTTAATTTGAATCAGGTTTGGTCAGATCAAAATCAATTATATGATTAGTGTGATGTATAGTTCAAGGTAAGTGATCAATCTCAAGTATATCATAAGTGTCATACATTTGCTATGCGATTTGGTTCGACCAAATCTGATCTGATAAAACATTTTGCACATGCAATACATATTATTGTTCCAAGAAAAAATTACAAAAAGAAACACACAATATTAGATAACAAATCTTTAAATTTGTATTAATTAAATTTTCATGTAGTTGAGGAATGATTTGCCATTGAGCTTCCGGGAGAAGAAATCTTTGACGTAGTGCTCCGCCGTCATGCTCTTGTAGAGTGGGGGTTGTTTGAGTAAGAGGGATGGCAGTGGCCCTATTTCTGCTTTCAGTTTGGTGTTGAAGAACATTGCAATCGTGATCCTCTCTTTCTCTGAATTCACTGTTACCCTGTGCTCAATGCTCTTATACAATCCATTGCTTAATATCTGCAAATCGCTACGTGTTCATGCATATATATGATCATGATGATGATGATGCAGTAAAAAACGAAAATGGGTCGTAAATTGATGTATATAATTTTACCTCAGTGACGTCTCCTATATTAACAACAAAGGCATGTGGGAGAGGGCTGACAGGCAACCACACTCCATCTTTCTTGACTTGGAAGCCGTCGACTCCATTGACTTGGAGGAGGATGGTGATTCCGGTGGCGTCGGAGTGGGGCGTCAGCCCATTTACCTTGTTGGGTTCCGGGCATGGCGGGTAGTAATTCATCCTTATTGATTGCATCCCATCTTCGAACATTTCTTCTATTTCTGTCCTCTCGATCTTAAGTGCTTCCGCAATCAATTCAAATAAAGCCCTCGACAGTTTTTGTAGCTCATGTATGTAAGCTTCTAGGGTTTCTCTGCACACATGTATATTAAATTATATTTGACAATTTTACAAAATAGTTGGATATATATATATATATATAGTGTCAATTTCAGTATATTTCGGAAGAAAGAATAAATAAATAAATAAATATATATCATGTAAGCATTGCATCATCAGTAGTCTCTGATCTAAAATATAGACGGGATCTAATTCATGAACTGCTGGATCACGCTATTATATATGGTTGGATGCGATGAAATATTCATTAATGAATTGTTGGATTATATGTGTGCTATTATTCATCTACATGTTACCCAACTGCTCGTTGTCGTTAGCTATAGTACCACATCTCGATACACATGTGAAAAACATGAATACAAATACGAATACGATTACAAAACAAACACCACCCCACCACACACACACACAAAAGAAAAAAGGAAAGAAGATTAAATAAAAGATGAGATTTATATGGAGGAGAGGAAGAGAGGACCTGAGGGATGAAGGGAGCTCTGGGAAAAGATGAGGTTTTCTTATGTGAATGGGATTAGTAAACATGTAAAATCTGTCAGCCCAGTCAACTTTTTGATCGGCAGTGAGAATAGCAGTTTGACCATAACCCTCAATATCTCCAGGCCGAATCTTGAACTTCAACCTCTCTTCCAAAGGAAGCTTGTAAAATTCATGAATCTCGTACTTGAGTTTCTCCACCAACGTCTCCACGCCGTGGTTCACCAGCTTCATCATCATCATAACAACCAAGGTCTCAAATTTTACATACCCAAAGTGTAGCTACTTATTGGGAAGTAGTAGAAATAATTAAAATATAAAAAAAGTAAAAAATAAAAACCTGAAATATGCCCCAGTCTTTGCATGTGGCGTCCAAGTTGTGAAGCTGGGAATTTCTAGTTTCTTGAGCAAGCAAAGTTTTCATGTCGAGGACGGGGATTGCCGGAAGAGATTTTCCCTCAACCGCAGGTTCTGGAACCACAAGATAGCACTTTGGAATTCCATCAACATGTTTTTTAACCATCTCCTGAATACTCAGCTCCATTTCTCACTCAACTCAGCTTTTCTCTCTCTCTCTCTCTCTCTCTCTCTCTATATATATATATATATATACACACACACACACACACACACACACTGTATGAGAGGATTAAGCGATGGAATGGGTATTTATAGGTAGGGCAACAGAGAGGATGTAGTTTCCTAATTATGAGGAATCTTGATGATGAATTAATTAAAAACTTGATCAGAAAGTGTTTATGCTCAATGACTGCCAAGTGATGATAATGGGAGCTGGGAAGATGTTTCAAAAACTAACTGCCACGTTCCTCAATTGAACATTAACACTACTCTTTTTGACGTATTCAATCGCTTGCTGATTCCGACCTTCGTTGCGAAAATTTCATCCTCAATTCTCACCCTACCCAGCTCTGTCTAATTAATCATTTTTAAAATATATACATGCAGTTCATGCATAATTATTATAAACCTATATATAATCAATTCAACTATAAATATATATATATATATTCGCTATATATATTGAGTAGATTGATGGGCATAAATTAAAAGAGCTGAATCAATATTCGAATTTCAGTTCCTTCCATATATTCATAACTCTTCATGCATATACATACATATATATATATATGTGTGTATGTATATGATATATTCGACGACCAGGTGCTGTTATTGTATAACCCCGTTTGAATTTCATCAAATTTGGGATTATATGCGGTTTTGTCTGACTAAACCCCATTAATTAACTGGTCGAACTCTTAATTCTTTTTTTTTTTTTTTTTCCTTTACTTTATAATTTAACGCAAATTTCATCTCACGAACAAAAATAAAATAAATTCGGAATATTGATGGGCACGTTTGATTACGATTTCCAGAAGCTTTCCTGGTCTTGCATGTTTGCCTTTCAGGTAGTCAATTAATAGCTTTTTGGTTTATCTTCCACACAGGAGCCTTCAAACACGACGTTGACAACCTATGTATATAGTAGAAAAAGATTTTATTTAAATCAAATTTGATCGAATTAAATCAATTATAAAATAATATGATTGATTATTTTTATATATTTTACACCAATCAAATAACAAGTATATAACACTTGTTATATGTTCAAATCTGACCAACCCGACTTGGATTAGATGTCCCTCTACAATACTACAATTGCCCGTTGATGCTACATTTGCATCGATGGAGTAAATTTCCCAACAGATCTACAACACATAATTAATTAAGATATATATCTAAATATACTATAATTTGGTATACCAATTTATCAAATAGAATCACCAAGAAAATTTCAGTATTTATATTTGATCGAATTGAACAATTCAATTCGATATTTGCGTACTAAAATGAAATTGAGGTTGCCTGACCTCATGATTATGATGAGTTCAAAAATAGACTTTTCTGAGTCAAGAAG
Source organism: Sesamum indicum (assembly GCF_000512975.1). Lineage (NCBI taxonomy): Eukaryota > Viridiplantae > Streptophyta > Magnoliopsida > Lamiales > Pedaliaceae > Sesamum > Sesamum indicum. The sequence goes on from NC_026156.1 coordinate 4,844,357, forward strand.
GATTAGGAGAGTTCCATGTAATTTTTATTTACCTGCAGGCAAATTACCGTCGACGTGCGCACTACCAACAAAAAACAACACCCACATGTTATTCATTTTTTTCAAGAAAATAATTACTATTATATCTCATATCATTTTTCTACATCATCACCCCCAATATGCGTGTAAATATTGATATATTTTAATACTTGTTTTTAATTATAAATATTCAGGATAAATCGAAGCCTCCTCTTATATATAAATTTGACACAATTATAAATACCTTATTATTGTTTGTCATTATAATTTCAACATTCGTCCAACAACGAGCCTATTCCGTTAGACTTCATTGCGTTTGCATCAAATTTTTCTAATGAACTGTTCAAGATGCCCTTATGAATTATAAATTTTATATTATTTAAAACTTTTTGCAATATTTTATGAATTATATCCCCTACGAATGATTTACTTTAGCCACCCTCATATTCTTTTACATTTTCTCAACTGTATTTTTATAAAAAAAAAAAAATATTTGACAAAGGTAAAGTAGTAATTTAATTTCACCTTGTTGTCTAAGAACTTCATAATTATTTTCTTTTTAAAGGGATATCATAATTTTTTAAATAAAAAAAATATTAATGATTAGACAAGGTCCATTAGATGGGGATCCTACGTAGGATGGTAAGAAAATCCTGAAATAAATAAATAACTTGATGGAGATGGATGAGACATAAACTCATCATGTCCCATAATAAACAGTACGCTTTGATCACACAATTGAAACGTTTCCTTAATCCAGGCGTTTAGTCTTCTCCACACTTTAATTTTTATATACTAAAAAATGAGTGGTGCTTATTATGATTCTTATTGAATAATATTTATTTGCACTCACCAATATAATTGTGCCCATCTGTGATTGATTCCATCAATCGTTTACCGGTTGATTTGCGGCATTGCCAATTTTTTTTTTTTTTTTATTAAATATAAAGTAATTAAGTGAATAAATAAACTTCAATAGATATAAGAGGATTTGCCGACTTAAATATTTTTGTTCCGTGAATTAATTTTAACTATATCGTAAATTTCAATTATCAATGTTATATATAATTTAGACTCCCTCTAGAAATATTAAATTATAATTTTTAATTTTTTTGTTTTTGAAAATACATCCCATTTGAAAATTCTCGATTTACATCTGACCCTCCTCATTAGGATTTGGACGAAAAATGCTAACATAAGAAAAAAAAATATATATAATTTTTTAAATTTTGGTCCTTATTTGGCATCCACACGTATATTTTTATACTTATAAATGAATAAATATAACATATATAGAGAGTGAGATTAACATCGTTATATTTTTTTCTTAATAAGTATAAAATTATTACACATAAATATTAAATAAGGGGTAAAATTTAAACACTATGCAAATTTTTTGTTGGAATTATTTATCCAAAAATCCTAACAAGAAGGCTTCAATTAAAAAATGAATTATTGAAGAGGTGTGAGTGTAAATTAGCATTTCTAGAAGAATTTAAATATAATAAATTCACACACACATATATATATATATATCATTAATAATTATTATACAAACAAATAAAAATCAAAATTTGTGTTTGGTCTCACAAATTTATTAATTATGAGATGTTAATTTGGTGAGCAACATTAATTAATGTGATTGGAGAATGGAGTGGGTCGGATAATTTAAGATCACTAAATAAACGTGCATATTTTGGAATAAGAAATGTGGTTTACGTGTTTGACTATTATGTGCCCTGTAAATCGTGCCATTTAGATCACGTTCCTGAGAAGGACATGCGAACCATTTGTAAAAGCTGACAACGACATACAAATTACAGGACATTTTAAATTATCAAAATCGGCTAAATAGTATGTGAGGTGTCCCTTTTTTCTTTTTTATATATAATTAATTATATCATACAATATTTCAAAATATTAAAATTTTATTAAATACTCCAATATATGTAAATTAGATTTTATAATTAATTGAATTGTATTTTATTTTGTGAATTGATAACTATTCTTTTAAAATAGTATATCCATTAATTTTTTGATAAAAAAAGGTAGAATTATTAATCATATGATCAAGTAGATTGAATTTTTGACTTTTTGTAATTTGAAAAATCATCTGCACTTATCCGCGTGCTTTGACTATTTTGCTTTTCTAATTTTAATTAATACCGATTATTTATTATTGTATATTATATTTATACATGCATATTCTTATTCACGCAATAATTGTGGTCTAATAGTTAATATTGAATTAGTATACCCACATTATGAGTTTGAATTTTTGTCAAAATATTTGGTGAGGGCTAAATATATATAATGACTTATGTTGTTAATTTTTATATAATTAGATTTTAATTTTCGGCGAGAGTAAGTGAACAGTCAATTAATTCCAATATGATTGATTTTGAATTTTTGCTTCAGTAGGTTAATTATAAAGAGCTTAGCCAACACGAGCTGGCGCAATCCTATGGTTTTGTGGGCCTAACATATGGTGCAGAGTCAATCCTCCCTAGTCAAGTTCCAATGTCACTATTCAAACCTTGACACTAAGTTGGGCCCCGTTGGCCGAATCTGTTTCTCCTCACTCGCCGTGACAGTCTTGTCTGTTTTCCTTTTCTACATCAATCGCTTCGCGTGCCTGCCCATGCATGAATCCCACCGTCTGCATGATCTTTATTGCCACCGACGACAGTTAATCCGAACTCGTATGCAGAGAAACTAACGACGCATACACGCCATCTTTGATCTGCATCAGCGCGTCGTGCCTTCCCTTCTCGCAGATCACTCCATTCTTCACGACCGCGATTATGTCCGCCCCGACTATTGTAGTCAAGCGATGGGCGACTACGACCGTCGTCCTGTTCACCATCACTCTGTCTAGTGCGTCTTGGACTATTCGTTCCGACTCGGCGTCCAGCGCGCTCGTTGCCTCGTCGAGCAGGAGGATTTTCGGGTCTTTGAGTATTGCCCTGGCGATGGCGATGCGTTGTTTCTGTCCGCCTGATAACTGGACGCCTCTCTCGCCGACGTTGGTGTCGTAGCCTTGAGGCAGACCGGAGATGAAGTTGTGGGCATTGGATGCTTTTGTTGCTTCTATGATCTCTTCCTCCCTTACATCTCCCTTTTTCCCGTAGGCAATGTTTGCGCGGATCGTGTCGTTGAAGAGAATGGGCTCCTGGCTGACCAGTCCCATCTGTTGCCTCAGCCAACTGATTTTGAATCTCTGAATTTCCACTTCGTCCAAGAATATCTTGCCCGAGTCGGGATTGTAGAACCTTTCTATTAGACTTATAACCGTTGATTTTCCACTTCCACTCTCTCCAACCAGTGCAACAGTCTGAAAAAGGTTGTAAGAACAGATGATAAATCTTTTTCAAGAATGAAGAATGACTAGAAGAGTTGAGAGCAGAGTGAACATAGATACCTTTCCAGGGGGAATGGTTAGGCATAAATCCTTGAAGATTTGAACATCGGGACGAGTCGGGTACTTGAAGCTCACATGTTGTAACTCAATCAAACCACTAACACTAGCCAAAGTCGTGCCTTCATCACTACTAGAATCAATTTTCGGTTTGCTGTCAAGTAACTCAAATATGGAGGCAGCAGAATCTTTAACTTTGTTGACATCCGGAGCCGTTGCGCTTGCTTGGGACACCCCGGTTGCGGCCATCGTCAGGGCAAAGAAAACCTGCACCAATTGTCGTTATAGCACGCCAGAGCTTGTTTAAATTTATAAACCACAAAAACAGAAAGAACTTAATGTATATTACCTTGAATACTTCCCCAAATGTTGCTCTATCGTGTTTAATTAGGACGGCGCCAATGTAGAAACAAAATGCTTGTGCACAGTAGAGTGCAAAAGAACCAGCCCCGAAACTTGCTCCGCTTACAATTCCGAGTCTGACTCCTTGCTTCAAAGGAGCGTCACATTTTGCCTCGTACATCTTCATCACCTTGTCCTCGGCACTGAAAGATGCCACGGTTCTGATGCTGCTGACAGCATCGTTGGCTATTTGACTAGCCTCTTCATACATGACCTGTATGCATATTATAAAATAGCATTGATCTTTCATTAACCACATATGTAGAGATATTATCTTGATTCTACGCTCTAATTTATAAGTAAAGCAGCTAAATGAACCTTGGCATCAGCAGAGAACCCTCTGTAAAACCTCATCTGCAAGAATCCTTGCAAACCAACAAGGGGTAGGACAAGTAAGATTATTATGGCCAGCAACCAGTTAGCTGTGAAGGCTATAACAAGCCCTGCTAATACCGTTGCTATATTTTGCACTATTAATCCTAATGCATCTCCTACAAGGCCTCTTACAGTGGAGGCATCAGTAGATAATCTCGCCCCAACTGCACCACTGCACTCGAACAACACCTCCGTTTCAGATTTTTCGGTCAAAATAAAACAAAAGTTATTTGGTTTTTACTTCTTGGAAAATCGACAAACCTGGAGTTGGCAGGATCATCAAACCAGCTGATCTCCTGGTGCACTACCTTCTTAAACGAAAGCGAACGAATCCTTTGAATCAGTTTACCACCTGCAACTCCGAAAAAGTAATTCTGCACCGGAAGGGCCACCACCGTGCACGCGCCTAACACAACCATCATGAGTGCCCAAAATTTAGAATCTTTCTTCAGCTGAGGTGGAGGTTCGAAGAATATCTTAATAGCTGAGGACAGCAAGAGTCCAAAAATCGGGAATGTCATGCCATTTAAGCCTGCGCCTAGCGCTCCAAGTAGCAAATATGGCAATTCAGGTTTGTTAAGGTGGGCAAGCCGTTGGATAGAAACTTTTTTATGTTTTATCAATGGATTTTTCTCCTTTTTATCTATATCATCATCTGGAGATTCAGATTCTTGGATGTCAACAAAACCAGGAATACCATAGGAAAGTGAGAAGGAACGCCTTGATGACCCTTTGCTTGAAGATTTCCTCAAGGAAAATCTGCGGCTTGAAGACTTGCTCGAGCTTCGGTCTAAGTCTAAAACAGTCTCTGCTATGTCCGAGGCAGCCCCTTGTTTATTCAGTTCTTGCATGCGAACAAGCTGCGAGTATGCTCCCTCAGGATCTTCTATCAACTTTGCGTGTGTACCTAGCATTTAATTTTTGGAGAGAAGATCTCAAGTATATGGCATTTGACTAAGACTGTACGAGAAGAAGCAATTTAGATTCATATACCTTGCTCAACTAGTTTCCCAGCATGCACCACTGCTATAATGTCCGCATTTCTTATAGTTGTTAAACGATGGGCAACAATGAGTGTTGTTCTATTTGTCATAACATTGTCAAGTGCTGCTTGAACTATCCGTTCCGACTCCGTATCCAGAGCACTTGTTGCTTCATCAAGAAGAAGTACTTTTGGATCTTTCAGAATGGCACGAGCAATTGCAACTCTTTGCTTCTGACCTCCAGAGAGCTGAGTGCCGTGTTCGCCCACCATGGTATCAAGACCCTGTGAATAAATTGATACAGTAAAATTCTGAAATCATCGAAAGAACAATATGACCCTTTAAAACAAATAAAGAGTTTAATTTACCTGTGGTAGCTTGTTGATGAAAGTAGCAGCATTAGCAAGCTGAATGGCCCTCCTTATCTCTTCATCAGTGGCATCTTCTTTGCCATACAATATGTTCTCCTTCAGAGTAGTAGCAAACAAGATTGGTTCCTGACTTACAAGTCCAATCTTTCCTCTGAGCCATTGGAGTCTCAAGTCCTTCAAATTAACCCCATCGATCAGAACTTCTCCAGCATCAGGATCATAAAATCTCTCCACCAAGCTGATAACCGTCGACTTTCCGCTTCCACTCTGCCCAACCAAAGCGGCCGTTTTTCCACATGGTACGTATAGTGAGAACCCTGCAAAAATCTGGACTTCTGGCCGTGCTGGATATCTGAAGTACACATCTTTGAGCTCGATTTCGCCTTTCATGTCTTCCAACTCGATCCCTCTAGTGTCAGCTGCATCAATTTTTGGTGTACGTTTGATAGTCTCAAACATCTTGTAAGCTGCAGCTTGACCTGCTGCAAATGCATTTAATGATGGAGATGTCTGGCCAAGCGATCTGGTAAAGCATTAACAACAACTGTTGAGTGCAAATAATGTCGATGGTGCATGTGATTTCAAGAAAGTGAACTTGTTTGTTTATCACATAATTGTGCACTTACATTCCCCCAGTCATAATGGACATAATAACGTTGATTACTATTCCCCCAGTGTATCCTTTCTCCATTATTAGTTTGGCTCCATACCAAATAGCAAGTCCGTAGGCACTGAAGACAATTAACAACACTACACCAACTCCAAAGCCTGTAGCCAGCCCTTGTTTCACGGTAGATGCATAAGCAGTCTTCAGTTTGCTATCATACATTTCTGTTGCTCGTTTCTCGCCGGTGTAGGACGCAACCTGCAACAGTTATGAACAATCCTGTGATACTATGGAAATTAAATTTCATTGCTATAGAAACTTCTGAATGAAGACACAGCTTTACCGTCCTAATTGCTCCAACTGTCTGTTCCGCTATGTTTCCAGCTTCCGCATAAGCAGCCTGGCTGCGACTTGACATCTTTGCCATAATAAGAGCCACACATCCTCCTGCTATGGCTAGAGCAGGAATACATGAAGATAACACGAGCGCTAGGCGCCATCCTTTAATAAAAGCAATAGCAAAGCCCCCAAAGAACGTCGACATAAATTGGATGAATTTACCCACCTGAGACAATCACTTTTCAGGAGTCAGGGGCAGTAAATTTCAGAGCAAAACGATGCAAAATTGTGGAAGCTGACTATTCAGTAATTACTGTTTAATGGAACTACTCAAATCGCAGCAGCAGAAGCAGGAGTTGGTTTTGATAGGAGCTTACCTTCTCGCCCATGGCTTCTTGAATGAGAATTGTGTCCCCAGACATCCTCCCAATCACCTCCCCTGTTGTTGTTTGCGTATCAAAGAACTCGATATCTTGCCTTAATATGGTTTTCAAGTACAACCCTCGTATTCGAGCTGCCTGTCTTTCTCCAGTTACCATCCAACACATCATCTCTGCTCATCATGATGTCCATGAACAGATTGTAAGCTTTCTAACGTTGCTTATCATGTAATAACGTCACAAATGTAGTACACACAAATTCTTACAGAAGATTCCTTAAGACTTACGTAGAAGGGAGGCAATGCCAGCGCCGATAGCCAAGTACACAAATTTGAGGGATACCTGAAGATTGCGCGACAAAGATGAGCATAGAGTAAAACTCAGTATCCATCCATCAAGTTTAACGAGAAAAACACCAGACTTCTCCTATTACATTTTGTAAAGATCTAAGCACGAATTAAGAAGATAAAATTTGGAAACCAATCCAAGAATTTGTGTGGTTCAACTATATGTAGTGATGAAGAAATTGGTACGAAGTGAAGAAATTTCATCAAATCAGAAATCGGTAAAAGTAAAAAAGAAGATAAATTTCAAGAGCCAATTCAATTTTCATCCACATGAGGCGAAGTTCATCCTCCTTCAAGGATCCGTGTGGTTTGCATGGATCAAGGGAAAGAAAATCCAAGAAAGATAGAGAACCAGAAAAGCGTGTAGAAGAAGAACTATCACCTTTGAGATTACATGCACAACTTGTGATGTATCGGTCCCGGCGAAAGAATTGATCAACTCGCCGAAAATAACAGTCATGACGGGCTGCGTTAACCCGTTGCCAATGGCTGAAATGGTGCCAATGGTCATGAGCGCCACATCGAGCCTGTCGGCAAAGGAAAACAGTTTATAGAACGGGACTTTCTGATCCTCTTTCTTCTCAGACGGCTGGTGGTTCCGCAATGGCTCGGCTTCTCCAGCCATTGCCTTTTCTTGCTAACCTTTTTTCTCAACGAAAATTTAAGACCCCTTCTTCGCCGTGATCCCAAGAAAACAATTAATATTCAAACTTGTTTTTCAGGCAAGAATTCAATTGGCTCCGGCCGGGAAACAAATTTATTTTCCAGTTCCCGTATGTACGGTCATATATTTGCACACGGGAACAGCTTTTCCGATTTTGTGGGTACACAAGTAATTTGTTGTGGGATCAAAAACGAAAAAAGGGTCAATTTGTTGAGAGATATGAAATTTATTTCCTGTCAAATTCCTTTCAGAAATTCTATTTCTTTCCACAAAAACATTCATGTATATATATAATGGTTGGAAAGATCCGAAGGTGCATTGCAAGAAATCCAACTAGAGGTGGGGGTTGGGTCAAATTCCTGATTTAAAGCAAACTTGACTTTTTCTTCAACTCCCTATATATATCTATAGTGTGTGTGTGGGAGAGATAGAGAGAGGTTCTAGAATGCCAAATCTTCCCCTAAATATATATATAATTGTATGCAACTGTTTTGCAATACCTAACTAGCCATACATTCTGAATTATATCATACCACATGATGCGTAATAATAATAAGTTGTATGGCCTGGCGATTCTTGATTTTCTTTTTCGTAATTAAAGTGTGACAAATCACGTGTGTTTGTAAACATGCGATTTGAATTTTCCTTAACGTTCGATAGAATTAAATTACCTAGCCTGCATGCCTTACTTGATTGGGTTAATGGGCTATAAATATTTCAAAAAATTTGTAAAAGTGGTTGGGGTGATATGCACATTGCATGCCCGTGATCGACTTTCCGTCTACTGCTTTGTCTCGTGATCTCACTGAAAACTAATCATAGTATTTGGATTAGTTTTTTTTAGTGTTTTGTAGAGATAGAAAGAAAAAAATAAAGATAAATAAGTGTGTGTTAGAGATAGTATGTATGTTTGATTTATTTTTAGAGATAATTTAAGATAAGTATTGTATGTCTAATATTGTTTTGGGAGATAAAAATTATTATTCATTGTCAAATTATTATGTCTTTGATATGATTTGTGTTTTGAGCGTTTTGTTTTGTATTTTGGAAATAGAGAGAGAAAATAAAGATAAGTAAGTGTGTGTTGAAAATAGATGGTATGTTTGAATTTGTGTTTTAAGGTAATTTAAAATATTTTAAAATAAGTGGTATAGATTTGTAGATTTGATGTTGGAATTTAGGAGATAAAAATCACTATTTATTGTCAAATCATATCTCTTTTATATATATATATTTTTATATTAAATATGTATATATATAATATATTATATGTTTAATGTTGTATTTTTTGAAGATAAAAATTACTATTTATTGTCAAATCATGTCTCTTTTGTATTATATATAAATGTATATATATATACATATATATTATAAAAAAGAAAGTTGAAAAATAAAAAAATACACAAATAAGGTGTAAAACCACAAAAACAAACATTCAGTATGATTTATCTTATTTCGGAAAATAGGAAAATATGAATCCAAACCTAGTGAATGTATCTTTCTATGATAGTCGATGAAATATGCAAGTCAAAGAAAAGATTATTGCCCATGCAGGTGCATGCAAATCTGGGCAAGTACGATAATTCAGTGTATTGCTTTTGTTAGAGAAGTCAAACCGAATCCTTACAAAAGACTTTCCGAATATCAAACCGCACACAGTATTTGACTCTTTTTTTACCGTTAGTTTTAATGAGGAGGTCTCAACTGTGGTCATTCATGTCCCTGAGATCCAGGGTTCTGGTTGAGAGGAGATGTGATGAAATTACAAGCAATTTCAGAACGATGTTACTAACACATCTCAGTGCTGTGTTTCCATGCATTGAGCATTGGAGAATTTGCGTCTGTTGAAAATTTGATGATCTTCAATTTGTAAAGAGTGTTTCTGGAGATGGAGAATCAGAATATTAATATAAAATGCTGATTATGAGAAAGACTTTGGCCTTTCTCGGTCGGCTGGTAGCGCCTTCGCTTTACTCGGCTGCAATCAACACACCCTCAAAGTAAAGGCAGATACTCCACATAAATCACATTTCTTTAGTTACTGATATATGGTGTGGGGTGGGGGATAGGATAGGTGAAAATAGGAGAAGGGATTGGGAATGCTCATGTTGAGCTTGTGTTGAGCATCACCAAATTGGCATAAATGCTGCCACCAATTCCCATTAGCACTTCATGTGTTCCTTTCTCGGCAACCACACCATCTTTCACCACTGCAATTGTATCCGCATCTCTAACTGTACTCAGCCTGTGCGCAACAATCACGGTAGTTCTATTGATTCTAACTCCGTCTAATGCATCCATCACCAGTCGTTCCGACTCGGCATCCAGTGCGCTTGTTGCCTCGTCCAGCAAAAGGATCTTTGGATCCTTTAAAATCACCCTGGCAATCGCTATGCGTTGCTTCTGTCCACCGGATAAGTGAATCCCTCTCTCCCCTACGTAAGTATCATAACCGTCGGGTAAAGATGATATGAAGTTGTGTGCATGTGCAGCCTTTGCTGCCACGATGATCTCTTCTTCCATCACGTCTCCTTGGCTGCCATAGGTAATGTTGTCTCGGATTGTCTCGTTGAAGAGTATTGGCTCCTGGCTCACCAATCCCATTTGTCTCCTCAACCAGCTTAGATTAAATTGTCGAATTTCTATCTCATCCAAGTATATGTTACCAGAGTCTGGATCATAGAACCTCTGTAGTAGATTTATCACGGTTGATTTACCACTACCACTTTGTCCCACAAGAGCAGTTGTCTGCCAAAGAAATTCAGTATCAAGTAGGGATGAAGTCTATGAGGACAAGAAAGCAAAATGCTGGTAATACCTTCCCCGATGATATAGACAAGCTCAGGTCCTGGAAAATTTGAGTATCGGGTCTTGTGGCGTATTTGAAGCTAACATGCTGGAATTTTATGTCACCTTTTAGTGTATCTAGCATGAGACCATCACGACTACTTGAGTCGATCAGGGATTTCCTGTCGAGAATCTCAAATATAGAAGCAGCCGACTCCTTGAACTTGTTAAAATCAGTAAGGAGGCTGCTACTCTGCGCAATTCCAATAGAGGAGATTTGGAATGCAAAGAAAACCTGCATCCAAATTCTATAGATTGAGAGATGCTCCACTAAATTTACTGTTGCATAATATATAGTGTAGCGTCACCTTAAAAACTTCACTGAAGTTTGCCTGCCCCTGGTTTGTGAGGACCGCTCCAACATAGAAAGAGAAGGCATATATCGAGAACAATACAAAATTAGCAAAGCCTAAACCGGCACCACCAACAATTCCGTGCCAAAGGCCTTGTTGCGTGGGAGCTTTACTTTTGCTTTGGTACATCTCCATCACTTTATGTTCAGCTGACAAGGATGCAATGGTTCTGATGCCCCGAACGGCATCATTGGCTACCTGACTTGCTTCTTCAAATATCACCTGCAAAAGGGAAGGTTTGACGAAGGAACTTTTCTGCCATTTTGCTGGATTTAAAAAAACATGGATGAGGAACAGAAGTATGTAACAAAGATGTTGAATAAACCTTGTTAGTCCCATCCTTAGAAAGCTTCATGCGGAAGTATCCTTCTATGAGCATGAGTGGCACGACAACTACGATAGTGAGGGCTAGCTTCCAGTTCGTCATGAAGGCTATCAACAGACCAGCTACCGTTGTTGCTATGTTTTGCATGGCTAATGCTAACGTGTCACCAACAAGATTTCGCAAAGTTGAAGCATCGCTAGACAGCCTTGAACCTACTGCACCACTGAATTATTCAACAAGTATATCAGGACGAGAAAAGTAAGTGCCAGTTTATATAAGTATGGAATCAATTGATTAACCTTGAGTTTGCAGGGTTATCGAACCAACTGATCTCTTGGTGAACCACATTTTCAAAGAGCGAGGAGCGGATGCGTTGCACCAGTTTACCACCTGCAACTCCAAACATATAGTTCTGAACAGGAGCAGCAATCACAACTACGGCACCAACCACTACAAACATTAATGCCCAGAACCTGGAATCTGCCTCTAGTTCTTTTGGTGTTTCAAAGAAGATTCCAAAGGCTGTGGCTATTAAGAGTCCAAATACAGGGAAGGCTACACCATGTACTCCTGCAGCTATGGAACCGATGATCAAAGCTGGCAACTCAGGTTTATTTATCCTAGCCAGCCGTTTAATGGATAAGTTCCTGTTATTCTTGACATCAGTTTGGCTTCTTTCAACTACATTTTCTTTAGCTGTAGTTTCATCTCTAAAGATAAACACAGAGGATAACTGGTTGCTCAGTGATTTTCTGCTTGATGAAAATCTTCCTGATAATGTTCTACCTGATGACATAACTGAGTCCCCTGTTTTGATGGATGGATCTATTTTTGCTGCATTGTTTCCACTGTTCTTTCCTGTTTGGCCAACTCCCTCTTGCATGCAAAGAAGCTGGTGATATGCCCCGTCATGATTCTGAATTAAGTCTTTGTGAGTCCCTAGTATGAGTTTGGAAGAGAGTTCAAGTAAATTTGCACCAAGAGAAGTAAAAAGAATAGAATTTTGATTAATGTTACCATGCTCGACTAATCTTCCAGCACGCAGCACGGCTATAAGGTGAGCATTTTTTATAGTGGACAAACGGTGGGCGACAACTATAGTTGTTCGATCAGGCATTACTTTTTCAAGGGCAAGTTGTACGTTTCGTTCAGATGCTGCATCCAAAGCACTTGTTGCTTCATCCAGAAGAAGAATTCTTGGGTTTTTCAGAATAGCCCTGGCAATGGCAATTCTTTGCTTTTGTCCCCCTGACAATTGTGTCCCATTTTCACCCACCAATGTGTCAAGCCCCTGTCGTAAAACAGAATCTCCGATCATTCAAATTAAAGCAATAAATAGAATACTGTCGTGATCAAGTGAAAAGGACAGCAAAGTTACATTGCATAGCTTATCAATAAATTCTGCACAATTAGCAAGCTCTACTGCAGATTTTATCTCCTCATCAGTAGCATCAGGTTTTCCATATAGTATATTTTCCTTCACGGTGGTGGAAAACAACACTGGCTCCTGGCTCACCAGCCCCATTTTTCCTCTTATCCATCTTAACTGATACTTATTCAAATCAATACCATCTATCATCACTCTTCCAGCATCAGGGTCATAAAATCTCTCCAGTAAACTGATAACTGTTGACTTCCCGCTTCCGCTCTGCCCTACTAATGCCAGTGTTTTCCCTTTCTGAACGTGTAACGAAAGTCCAGAAAAAATCTGCACATTAGGCCTCGAAGGATACCTGAAGTAGATGTCCTGGAATTCGATTTCACCCTCAAGATTTTCCAATACAATTCCACTTGTGTCGCATGGATCAATCAGAGATTGACGGCTGATCGCCTCAAACATCTCATAAGCTGCAGCTTGCGCTGCCGAAAATGAATTGAGGCATGGTGACATTTGGGCCATCGACCTAATTAGATAAAAGAAAATAAACCTTTTCAAAACATTGTTTATCAACCATATATTAATATCTTTCAGATTTCAAATTATATACTTACGATCCAGCAACCATGATGGCAAGAATGACGTTCACCACGTCTCCTCCATTATACCCTTGATCTATGATAAGTCTTGATCCATACCAAAAGGCAAAGCCATAGCTCGCGAATGCAGTAAACAACATCAAACCAAGCCCAACCCCAGTAGCCAGCCCTTGTCGCACAGTAGCTTCATAAGCAATTTGCAGCTTGTTGTTGTACTTTTCAATAGCTTCTGTCTCTCCAGAGAATGATGCGACCTGAAACCTTACAATCAAATTAGAACGAGTACTAGGAAATGCAAATCAAAGTCTTATTTTTAAGGTTTACTTACAGTCCTAATAGCTCCCAGCGCTTGATCTACTACATTTCCGGCTTCTGCATAAGCTACTTGTCCACTGGCCGATATCTTCGATGTTAACAATGCCAAGAATCCTCCAATGATGGCAATTGCCGGAACCCACGACAGCAAAACTATGGACAGAAACCAGCCTCTGGCAAATGCAATAATGAATCCTGAAATGAAGGTGGATGCAAATTCGATGAACTTGCCAACTTTTTCTCCCATGGCCTCGTGAATGAGAATGTTATCTCCAGAAATAGTGCTCATCACCTCCCCGGTGGTGGTTTTGGTGTCAAAAAAAGCGATTTCTTGCCTTAATAGCGATTTTAAGTACAATGCTCTTATTCGACTCGATTGCCGTTCACCGGCCACCATCCAACAACACACCTCTGCATCAGAAAGCAACACGAATTTGACTCATTAAAGTTTGATATCAGTTCCTATATCCCATAAGATGTCGCGTTTACCTATTACTATTTGAGTTATCACTTCTTTCCGTTGCAAAGCAGTTTTAAGTGTATATTTCGAACTGGTGATTCATATCACCTAACTAGCAAATATAAAAAAATATAGAATATCAAATTGGTGTAACCATATACTAAAAAAGATGATACGTACGTAAAAATCCAGCAATCCCTCCACCAATAGCCACGAATAAAATCTTAAGAGCAACCTGCAAAACAACACCAATTGTAACAAGTATCTCTAGAAACTATACTCTTTCATCACTTGTGTATACAAAACTTCTTGATCGAACCACATCTGACCACAATCAACCAATCATATAGCAGGTGATATTGCACCTATCATTCTTCTTAAACTGCACATGAATCATATGACAAGCGTGTTGTATTCACCATATAATTAACTTGAGTTTGATCCAAACTGATTTGAACTAGAATGTTCCACTATATATTTATAAACATAAGTAGTTAAAAGGAAGTACTAAAAAGAGAGATTATCTGCCTTAGAAACTTGGTGGAGCAGCTGAGTTCGACTAGGGTTGCCCAAGGAGTTAACAAGCTGTGAAAATGCAAGAGTGCTAATTGGTTGTGAAGCCCCATTTGCAATGGCTCCTATGCTTCCAATAATCATCAGAACCACATCTCTTCTATCAGCATATAAGAAAAGCAGCTTATACAATCCAACTTTCTGATTCTTTTTAACACCATCCTTAGCTCTACGCAGCTCCATTATGATCCCCCGTTCTCCTTTTTCTGTCAGCTTCTCCTCAGTCCCGATCACTAAATATCATGTATTATCCTTGTCTCCCCCTGAAGCAAAATTTGAAGTATATATGTAAAACACAATAATATTCTCACAATAATCATACAGGGTAAATTGGTGGATTGTACCTGCTTAATCATGCTATTAATCATCATGTGCATTCATTAGTCTCCTGGTCTTAATAATAATTAGCTAAAATTGCTCGTTCTTTCCCCAAGTGTCTGATATATGTTTGCTTATTTAAAGCAGAAAGTTGGCAGCTTCTAATAAATGAGTGAGTAAATGAAGCACTATTCAGAGAGAGCTCTTCAAGAATGATATAGAGATGACGATGAGCATAACAAATTAGCACTGATATGTACACTTCAAGTGTATATTACACTACTAAGAAGGAACTAATGAACGAATGAGCTGAATATTAATATTTGGCTGCAGTTTAGACATGAAGTTTCAATATTTATAACATCTAGATGAGGCGTACATTTATGCCGGTGAGGGAATTCAGTTGGGATTGCTGCAGATTTCTCATAATGATGATATGAATGCTGACTCTGAAAGTACAAAAGTTGAATTTGTAGAGTTCTGAATCCAGACACTCAGTTGTTAACAGTCTTTTTCATTGTTTAATAGCATGAAGCAGATTACTGACATCTCACCCATTCATCCGATGTAAATCCATCTCACTTATCCTCGTTTAAGAAAAGAGCAAGAATTGCAGAACTAATCCTTAAGCACTTTGCTTTAGTGAAGTGATTATCTATAAAAACATATCAATAGTTATTGCGCTAACTTTCTTCACCTTTTCCTGGATAGTCATATGTTGCTCCACGCAACTCCAATTTTTGTGGACGTTCATACGCTTCCCCTTTCCTCTTTTGGCGTTTTATACCATGTTGGTTCCTTGTTTCAACCATTGTCTGCGTTTCTGTTCGCTGTTCAAAGTCGTGCACGTCCGAAATAATCACTAGGGGTTTTTTGGTATAACATTCAAAATATTGACCTTCAACAATGTTCACCAAGCCGTGGAATTTTTTTGATGGCGTCTTATTATTCAGGAAAGAAACGTGGGCTAAAATGAATAAGACAGGGAAGAAATGCCGGCTAAAATCATCATTCCGTAAAGGAATTTGATGGTTTTATTCACACAAGGTTATACTAGTCCAAATAGCCATCAATAATCGAAACTAGTCCAATGACTTTTTCCAACGTACGTGTAGTTGTTGAAACTGCCAAAAAGAGTAGCAGGGGCGCAAGAAATCGTGAAAACGTATCATTCATCCCCAAATCAACATAATCACGAAACACACTGATGTTATCATTGTCAATAACAAATGCAACTCAAACAACAACACATATACCACGTTACACAGACAGACCATTTTACTTGTCTACACTCGCGGAGGATAACCCACAAAACACATGAAAGATAATCTTTTTGACTGATGGATAGAGGTATGGTTTAATAAACTTCAGTCGCAGTATAGTTTGTCGGAATTCTTTGGCGTTTCTCGACATATGCAGTTGGGAACCATCCTGCTCTGCCTTGGCATTCTCCCTCGGACCATCCAGATGGAGTCACCTGAAAGAGAGTTGGTAAATGTGTAATTATAGGACAACAAAATAGTTAATATCTTTTATCTTTAACATAATAAATTAAGCAGGCATAGATGCCGTCCACTTGCCACAAATGTTAACAAAGTGATTTTAAGCAGATCGCCAATTCAGTTATCAGTATAGTAATAAATAACCAAAAGATAAGGCAGAGTATACAGTATTACGGCCTTATATATGCATCTGCATGTATACTAGATTAAGACAAAAGAAGGTAATCAACCTTCCGGACGACAACATAATCACCCACGGCCAAGCTTAGTTCCTTCTCGGATGCAGCATCAAAAGCATGCATTGCCTGCAAAAATATTAGCAAGGAATATCAGCCTATGAGATTAACTAACGCACTATAAGATCTTCCATCCAGAAAGAATATAACACGGTAGTGCAAAACAATACGCGCTAAATATTGCTCCTGGAAGCCAAAAGCAATGGCTGTTGACGAAGTAGTTACGAGGCTTAGCTTTCAGAATCAAATGAGCAGGAAATTTTTTTCAGAAAATGCCATATCATCAAATCCATATGCTTTGTGGAAATTATAATGGAATGACATGTATGGTAATGCAAAATATTGCTGTAACAGTATTAGTCTGACTTTGAAAGGTTGGTTAACCTAGACGCTATAAAGGATTGTTCAATGCTGAGTTGTTCAGTTCAAGCATACCTCAGCCAGAAAGTACTTGGTTTTCTCTGAAGTGTGATTAAGAGGAGTCACTGGAGGAGCGGCCTCTTTCCTTTGTTTCTCTGAGACCATCTACAACAAATTACAGACTTTCACACATACACGCATGGCCATGAAACAGACTTTTAGAGGAACCAGAGAACGCAAATACACACCTCAGTTTCAATATTACCAAGAATTGTAGCAACCCTCTCATGATAAGTCCTTTCACCTTCAACCTGCAAAGCAAAACTCACTTAAATCATGTGATCCTTGCAGGATCTAGGTCAAGAATATCTAATCTGCTTTGACAAGAATAGACAATACTATACCATTGTAACAAGTCTCTGAAATGTAAGCCTCTGCTGCTGTGATTCTACAGCAGCCAATGCTGCTGCTGCTTCTTTACCAAGTACTGCCATATTTGCTTTGAGTTCTTGCATCTTCGTTTCTGCTGCGTGCAGCTTTGCCACATTTTCAGGAATAGGAGATTCCCGCACACGTGCTTGTCTTCGAGAAACTTCCGCTGCCTGCACATATTTGCTTTGATAAGTCGAAGAGTAAATCAAAATCAGCATTGCTTTGGTGACATAAAAGAATTAAAGCTGTAAATTAGATTTCCAAAGCTAAATGCATGCATCTACTCGTTACCTGTGCCTCAGCTTCTTGTCTCATTCGACTGTATCGTTGCGCAAGATGACGAGCATCTTCCAAAGGACTACCAGTAATCATTGCTCTCAAGGGTTCTAAGACCTAGAAATAAAAAAAGAAAACACAAATTATTGTGTATACAGGACTTGAGTTCATTTAACTTTTATTTGTCAGAGTAACAGAAGATCCCAGCATGATTAAAGTAAACACAACTGTTCCCTTTAAACAATGTGTAGTTTCTCTATCATTCCTCCGCATCTCATATGAAATATGGTTGTAAGAAATTTAAGACTTGCATGAAATATATCAAAAAGCATACAGCTACAGCTCTCTCTGACTCATTAAAACCATTCCTTGATTTAACAATAAATACTGCATCTTCGCAAAAAACAAAAAGAAAAATGGAAAAAAAGAAATACACAACAAGAACAAGGTCATTCATTTTGCATTATCTTACTAAAGACTGCTAGTTGTCTCCTCAATATTTCAATACTTCGGTTTGCACTTCCAACTGCTTGAAATTCTAACCCTAAGAACCTTCCTGTGCAATTTAGATATGGGTTTTAATTGTTCATGCAGATTTCAGCTTTTCAAACTAGAACAAATCGGGATAAAATTATAAAAGATGAAAATTCTAGGAACATGCAAAGAATGTGTTTACCAACTCTAGAATATGAATCTGACAAAATGTAGCTCAAAAATAATTCAGAAACTATCCCAAATCTCCACCATAAACCTTAACAATTTTCCAAATAAAATACAAACTCTAAATAAATAAACCATCAGCTCAATCGGCCTCCATTTTGCAACTTGGATTCCCTGTCAACTGTCAGCAGCTTCATAAAACTTCTTTTGAAACATGAAACTTAAAAATGGCTACAAAAATTTGAAAGTACTCCGAATGGATTCAATGAATGCTCAAGCAAACAAACAAATAACAAAGAAAACCAGCAGTGGCAGATTTGTCCACAATTATTAGCCATTCGAAATATCCATGGGTATTAACAAACCCCAAGCATGAGATCACGTGCGGTGATGTTATAGATCTAGTTGCGTGACCAACCTGTGTAAACAATAGTCTATTGAAGTCATCTTGCTCCTTCTCCACGTGTTTACGAGCATCCCCATAAATGGATGCAGCCTTGGCAAGAATCTCATCGCTAGCATTCTCAACCCCATATTTGGAACAATCTTCTGACAACTTGGTTCCTGACTACCATAATACATAAAGCACTTAAGAAATACGGCATGCCTTTTGCACATGAGTTGCACCATCCGCATAGGTGGACTTAATCAAACTAATTTTGTGGAATGAAGGTGCATAAAAATGAATAGCAGATATCATATACACTCACCAGCTTCTATATGTTTATATCCTACAGCAGTGAATGCTTCAGCTGCTTTGACAATTTCTTTCTGAAAATCCTGCAAAATAGAAAATATACATATATAAAGAAAACCAACACAGAACATGAAAATCAGACGATTCTGCAAATAGCTATTACAGATCAGGGCTAGATTGACCTTGCATAAAAATTTTGTCCACAGCTAAGCATTGAATAACTTACAAAAACCCACATAAAAAATTGAATTACTCCTAGACAATATGGCCCTTAATTCGACTAAGTAAAAAATATAGATCTATAAATAAGGTGCACCAGTGGGATAGATAACTATGGGAAACATAAAAACTAGGGAACCTAACTGAACCAAGGCTGCATTAATAATGTTAAGCAGCTAGATCACTGTAGAATATATGCAACCAAATCTAAGGGGAAAACTGAAGCAAGTAAATAATTTGTGCAACAAGCCAAAATTTCGTTCAAGAGAAAGATGCATGAATACTGAACTGCATACAAAAGAGCAAGTATCATAAATATCCAGAATCAAAACAGTTAGAAAGAACCACATTCATACACAACAATGTGATTGGGAAATACAAATTTCATCATGGCCATTGATAATCTCATACTTAACCGAACAACTTTACCATACTGAACCAGCTTTTACATGAGTTTCAGCTACAATAGAATTTTTCCATCACACTCCTCATGCTTTATACCAACCTAAGTCCTAACCTGGCCATAAAGAAAGACCGCGGCAATATCATCTAAGGATTTTTTTAACCGTTTACTTCAAGAACTACAGTATCTCACAATGTATCAACCCTTCCATATATAAAATTTCATATAAAAAATACACGCTTCTTGAATGTAAGTGGAAATTTCAATATTAAAGGGAAATTGTACAATGTGTGTTGGAAATTTGACTAATAATAATACACTTACTACAGATATCAGCACTCACAAAATAATTACCCTTCCAGAACGAGTAGATCTATACAATTTCTCCAATTGGTGATGCATCTGCATCTCCACCTCATCAATAACCATAACTTGGGAACTCTCATAGCCGCTCCCACCGAACTGCTTTATTACAGCCTAAAATTTTCAAACAAATAAAACCAGAATAAATCAACGGATTGTCTATAGATCCTCTTCCTATCTTAATTTGAAGCAAGGAATGCAAAAAGCGGATGGGCGGGACCTGCTGCTGTTTGGCGACTTGTTCTCTGAGCTTACTGGCTTGCTTCCTCAAAGCATCCATCGCTGCTTTTGTCCCTGTGTGTCGCGCGTGTTTAATATTCTTGGAGCGCAACCACAGCGCAAATCTTGATTCTGTTGATGATAGTTGAGACGCAAGCAACTTGTTTCGATCCACGGGCAGACTTTCGTCAGATCTTCACTCCAATGCCACTGGGTTCTTGCTTTCTCCTATCCGCCAGTCCACAGTGGTGACTTCCTGTGGAGAAAAACAACCTTGAGTAAAGATAAATGCGATGTTAGTAGGAATTGGAGGAAATTGGAACATATGCAACAAGAGAGAATCCTCCAGGTCGGTGGGTGACTGTAGTTTCCTTATTAATTTTCTTTATACTGAAGTCGCTTGTGACATTGAGGCCCATTATGAACAAAGCCCATATGGACTTATGTAATGGGCTAAGCCCACCCGAGTAAGGCTGGTGCAATATGAATAAATGGAGGCGACGGGAGCTTCATGTGATGTGAATATGCCCTTTGGTTGACGCATTAATGGAATGGATGTGGAAAGTAGAATGCACCATCAATTCTTTTTATTAATAAAATGAAAAATGAACAGTCGAGTTATGATGTCATACATGGCGTTATGTGAACCACCAGCCTCAACAAATCCACTCCTCCGCCCTTTGATTTTTTTCAGACTCTTGGCTTCCTGCCCAATCACATGCTTTCCTACGCAATCAATGTGGAAACTCCTACACTCCTCATTTCACTATTTATGTAAATTTACTTCTACTGCATGTAATAATGTAAATATATCTTAAACTTATTGATTTACTATTAAACTTAAATTACTTCTTCAATATTATTAGAATTTATAATTGAAATTACGTGTTTGAATTTCCGACACTTTTTCAAAAAGGAAACGAATCATCACATTGACTCAGAGACTGATATTTTTGTGAAAATGAAAAAATGAGAGCAACTGCCCATCACCAATCCTTCGTCTCCGTCTCTCCTATTTTACCTTCATTTTGAAATCCACACACACACACATTTCCTTTCATTTTCACTCGCTCGATACAAACAAAAATGGAAGCTAGAGGGAGAAAGTAGTGAGAGAAAGTTAGGGAGAGAATCAGAAAATTGAAAATTCAACACACGACCAAAATCGTAACATTAGCCCCCCAATCTATCTTACAATCAAACATCATGCCATCAGGTGCGAAGAAGCGGAAAGCTGCCAAGAAAAAGAAGGGAAATCAGTCCAACAACCACCCTAATCCCTCTTCTGCTTCTGCTCACTCTCATGGTACGCTACTCTTGCTTTTTTAGTATTCAAAAAGAAATGCTTCTTTACTTTATTAAGGCTAATGCTAACACACCCATGTGTTTCTCAACTATTGTTTCACGTTTTTTAACTTTTACTGTTTGTTTATACATCACTTGGATTTGTGGGCATCTCTTGTTTGTGATTCTCCCTTCTTGGATTATATAGCATCAGTTTCACTCGCTCATCTGTCTTTGTCCTCCGTGCTTGTACATCGGTATCATCTTTTTGCTTGTTTCGAATCGCTCTTATATGTATGTCTTCGTGCACTGATTAAAAGTGGGTTTTAAGTGTTTTCCGTTGCTCTTTTTGTGCAACTTTTTTTTAAATTGTCTCTATGTTCTGCTGAAGGCCATGGATTGAAGTACATAGATGTAGAATTTGTCCTGATGCCCAAATTTTCGGGATCAGGTTCCTTTTATTTCTTGTAATGTATTGAGATTTTAAAACTTTGTGGAATCAGAAAATTAGGCGGTAGTTTGTTGTCTGTGGCGTTATCTTGTAATTTTGAACTGAATGTTAAATGAATCAAAATATAGCAGGGGATGAAGACGTGAAACACCAGGACGATAAAGGGAGTGATGTTGGGGAGGTTAGTTCACCTGCATCTCAAGACCACCATCGCCACGAGACCCTTTTGACGGAGGGGGAGGAAGAAGAGATTGAGAAGGAATGGAACCTCTCCAATCCTCCTACCGTGGGAGAACTGAAGACAGACACTGCTCACGTGCAAAAAGCCTTGGAGAGTGTTGTTCGGGTTGAAACGGAAATCGAGATTGACAATGAATCGGGACACAAAGATGAAACGAAATCTTATGATGGAGGTTCATCTGGTAGATCTAGTAGTAGCAGCAGCAGCAGCAGTTCAGATAATGAGAGTCATGGTATCAAGAATAGTGAATCTGCCATGGATATTTCTTCAGTCGTTGATTCAACAAAGGTAGCCGATTCTTTGTCCGCAATGTTAGCGGACTCTATTTTTAGTGCACCAACCAAAGAGGCACGTGATTCAGTTGCAGAAAAGATCTCAGTGTCGGGCGAGCAAGTAGGAGTGGATATCAGTTCTCCAACTAACATCACTGTGGCTCCTTATGTAGTTGAATCTGGAGACCAGGAAAATGGGGGAAAGAAGTTGAATTCTGTTGAGGATAAAGTTGGTACATCAATGGCTTTAGAGAGGAAGGAAGAAGCGATTGTTCAGTCTGTTCAGGCCACTGCTACAATTTCAGGTCCGAAGGAATGTGTTGCACAAGAAACTGATGAGAGATTGACATTGCCATACAATGCACAAAGTGCTACTGCTGATAATGAAGCTGAACACAAGAAAGATTCTGGAGTTACCCAGGTGTTGTGTTGTTTCTGGTCCCCTTGATTGCTTGCATCTGCTTCATTCTCATATCTGTTTCCAAGAGCATCTTTATGCTGAACTAAGATTATGTTCATTTCCTATTTCTTTGTAAAATCTTCTGCAGCCTTTGCTGGTTCCTTCTCCACATCGAGTGCACGGAACATCCTGGAAGAGTTGTTGTGGACTGTTTGAAGTGTTTTCCGGGTCTGGTGCATAATTCAAGGGTACTTTCCTACAAAAACTTTACATTCGTGCATTCATGGTTTGATGCACAAAATGGCCTTTCTCAGCATATTTCAAAGGCTCCATAAGTGTCACGGTTGAGGTAGCTTGAATTAAAGCATCTATTTTTTGTTTCTTTTTGTTACCTCGGGTTCCTCAAACAATAATGGAGGAATGTGTTTTGCTGAAAACATCGTGATAACATCTACTTAGAATTTTCACAGTTGGAATGAAATGCATCTACTACCGCACATTCTCAATGCATCTACTGTAACATTGATCTTGCAGTCAATGACAGCCTGTGTTGGTTATATATCCTGATTGCTAACCTCCAAGATCTTATTTGGTGCAGAAGCAGACGTGAATTTCTTTGGAGAATGCTGGGAAGGACTTCGATAGATATGTTCGTAATCATTTCTTCTTTAATTATACTGTTTAAAACAAATAGGCAAGAAGTCAGCTGATGGAGTTAGTATTTCATTGAAGCAGCTAATAGTTAGGTCCTAGAATGTCTGATTTCTCGTTCTCACAGTGGATATAGACCAAGGATTTCTTTCTTGCGGAGGCACGGAAACCATGAAGTAGCTAATTTACTAGTTCATGTGTTACTTTATATCTCATCTCATCTCATGGGCTTGACTTGAATGTGAACTTGTGTTGCATGATTTTGTGGCTTCCAATATGGTTTTGATTTGTGGAATTTTCATCTTTGTAGCTCTCACGGAACAGAAAATAGCATTAGACCGGATTTCTTCAGAATATGTTTGGTTGTGTATAAATGGTATTATGGGTACTATATTTGGTATTTAATATTTAACTGTTGCATAACTTTTTGAAAAAAAAGGGCATGTGACAGTAGTTTGTAATACAGTTCTTGAAATGCATGAACAGAATGAGATTTCTTTCCAAAATGCAACCATGCCTTTATTTCATTCACACAAGTCAATCCAATAATTGGAATCTTACGTCAATCTGGCAATGGATGTATTCCATGTGCCCTTGTTCTATTACATAAACAGAGAGGAAACTGACAAAAAATGTAAAAAATTTCAGAAGTATCAAACATGTACCACACCACAAATATCACAGGATGTAAAGTTCATTCTCAAGCTCTTCTCCTTGATGCAGCTCCATGGATGGCGGCTAAGTAAAAGAGTTGAGTGGCGGACAGAATTATGATGAAAGCTTCCATTGTTCTCTGTCCATAAACAAACAAAATGCTTTCAGTTTAATTGAATTCTTTGGACACATTATTATAGTACTTCAGCTATGAGAAACAAGTTAATGTACAGAACAGAACCATTATTTGTTGAAATCAACTCACCAGGCGGGCATTTCTAAAATGCAGTTCAATCTCTTTGCAGGCAAAACTGGAAAAGGATGACAGAACTCACTCTCAGAAACCAACCAAAAAGAAATTAAATTAATTAACAAAACGAAAAGAACTGGTGTTTCAGTAGACATCTTAATCATGTGTTAAATGGAAAATCCTGGAACTCCATTCTTGGAGCAAAATGTTCAAGCATAGGTTACCCCATGGCGAGAAGCGTAAGAGTCCAGGCAATGGTAGCGGCAGAGGCAGCAGCAGGCAAACTATCGACATCCCAATAGCGAATATGGTTCAACCCGGAGATGGCTGATGCAACTCCAACCACACCAGCAATCAAAGCATACACCACAAAGAATCCAGTGGCAGCATTCCCCATTGGGAAGTATATTGGTGAGAAGTGTGCTGGCAGTTCAAATCCTGGACCTGTTACACAATTTTTCAGCTCATGAGAAACAAAGGATGATGGCTATTGATTCTTGGTGCATGTAACCAAAACATAAGTACAGATACAGATGCAATATAATACTTTGACCTTCCTTGAGAACTACTACATACCAATGACGAAACCATGGTTGATAGCTCTGTTCATTGCCCAGCCACCAATACCCAAAATTATTGTGTACATGCAGAAGTTGAGGAACAAGAGCAGCCCTGCAACAGGTTTGAGCTGTTCTCCAGCCATCCTTAATCTGTCAGATTGCAGTGGAACTTTCAAGTCTTCGTTGCCCTTTCTGCAGATTGAAAGGGAACTTATATGTACAACGGCCACAAGGATTTTGGTTCCTTTCTTGTAAGGCTGCATGCTCTAAAGGTTTTCTGTGGGGTTGGAAAGCTGATGCTTTGTGTTCAAGGCAGGAAAGGAAAA
>NC_026156.1:4870032-4877000 GCF_000512975.1 Sesamum indicum
ACCATCTGGCTGCATTGTCTCTTAAAATTTGTAAAGTATTTTTCGCTTTTAGGCTTTTCCGTAGTGAAATTCTGATCTCTACGCAATTCCGGCCGGCGGAGCTCTGAAGAAGCATGTCATTCAGATTCAACATCTATTAGTCCCCAGCATATCCTTGATGGAAATCTAAAGGAAAAGCATATCCATCTTATGAAAAACCTAAGAGAAATAGAACCTCAAATAGATGAAAATTCCTGGCGGGTTTTGTCAAAAGGCATTCACCAATTCAAGTATCTCCTTTACCGCTCTCACAAGTCTCTTACGTTTTTTTTTTCTTTAATAATTAAGTGTCTCACGTTTCAGTCCATTTTTTAGAGACCAAAATAGATGGTGAAGCTCAAGCTCTCTTGGTCAAAACCCAATCTTCCTATGCCCATTTATCCACATGTTCTTCTTTCGTATAAAGACTCAGCAGATGAAGCAGTGCAATAGTCCCACGGATGTGCCTGTTAAAAAACCAATCATCTGGAAATTGGTTACAACAGGACACCTATGGACATCCAAAGATGACTCTTAAATTCAGCTTTTCTGTACAAACAAAGAATCAATTTGTTTGCTATATTAGAGAGTTATCTTAAGAAGGTTCACTACAAATTTGGATATGAGAATTCAGTGCAACCTGCAAAAACAATCGAACTCCTGGGAACAGCCATACAAGCAATATGAACAGTTGATTTCATCAAGTTTGCTGAACAGCCATACAAACAAAGAATCAATTTGTTTGCAATATCAGATAGTTGATTTCACTCTATACAGATTAATTTACCATTGAGTCACTTCGATAACATCAGAGATGTTATAATGATCAACCAAATTAGCTTTACTCAAATCGCATTACTAAGGTACTGCAAAAGCAGCAGCGAACCGCTACACATTTAAATCCAACTGTCTCAAAATTATCACATTCACCTCGGACTGCTTGAAGAATTTGACCAAGTTGGGTTCTCCGTGATATAAAATTTGGATTTCCAACAAACCCATGATATATTAACTGTTTCATTTTTAGTTTAACTTTAAAAATGGGTTAAACCTAACAGCTATGATGTACAAAAGGTTTTCAAGAACACGTGAAATAACCATCTCAAATAAGATGAAAACAACCTCAATGTATGTAAGCTTTATAATAACATCATAAAAAGCATGAAAAGTATAGCATTACAGAGATTATGACCGGATAGTTAAGCAGAAATTCCTAGGTCTAAGAGCGCTTATTCATCCTCCTGGCTACGCAACCGAGCAAGCTTGTTCGTGACAACAACATCAAGCTGAGCAGCACGTTCTACAATTTCTTTCCTCTTTTTTGTGGATATGTTGTGGGCAATTTCCGCACAGTAAATCCTGATTCCACAACCATTACAGTTGAATGTTACAAGGAATTGCACAAAGGTATGCAAGTTTATGAAAAATATAATAACCGGTGTATGTGCCATAGACTACGTCAATACCTGTTGTGCATCATCAGCAACTCAAGCTCCTTCACATTGTGCACAAGAAATTTTTTAAAGCCGTTAGGAAGATAGTGACGAGTCTTCTTGTCAGATCCATATCCAATGTTGGGCATCAAGGTGGATCCCTTGAATTTTCTTCTGACCCGGGAATCAATACCCTTAGGCCTACGCCAGCTTGGCTGTAATGGATGCATAAAATAGCAAAGGTAAGTCTTAACACTCTAATCCAAACAAAGCAAATTGAAGAAAGAAAACATTGCACTTCACTCAGGATACCAAAAAAAATCAATAGTTCAGTTCCTCTAACAAACCAAATAATCAAATAATAACTCGTGGCTTAAGAAGGTGGCAACACAAGAAGAACCCCAAAAAAGAGTGGACTAGTCAAAATAAAGAGAAGATGCAGATCTTTAACAAGTGAACAAATGTAAGCAGGATTTTAGTAACAGACAGCTTATAGACAGTAAAGCTATCCGTGTCGCAACCTGTTCCCTAGTTCATTTCTGCCCTAAAACGAAATGCACAGAAACAACATTTAATTCTGGACATTAGATACCATGGGCAGACATTATTTTCAATATCATTCCAAAAAACTCTAGCAAAAATAAATGTTATCTATGATAGCAATCTCAGCCGAAAGATGGTGAATTTCTTTGTGATAATCACTGAACAATCATCAACTATAACAAAGTTCATCATGGATTGCACTAAAAGATCCCAAACATTGAAAAGTTCAAAAAGAAGAGAAATAATCAAGCATATATAAATATGATGGAAATAAATACCGCAAAATAATGAATACAGAGATAAGCAAGAGAGATCAGATGGTAGTGCATGATTCTATAATCATCATTCAATTGCAGAGACGGTGTATGGGTAAGAATCATCACGCCTCGTCTTGCGAAAAGCAGAAAGTTGATAAAAAGAAAAATAAAACTTATTAGAGGAATCAGATAATACGTCAATCACCACATTACATCTTTATGCAGATGCAAATTAAGCCTGGGGCGACAAAGTACTATCATCATATTCCTCTGGAACCATATCGAACGTAAAAGCGAAGAGTCGGTAGCAGTAAAAGAGAAAAACAAATCAAGTACCTTGACAGAAACAAATCGATCGCTTTGTGGCCTTTTGAACTTCTTGACCCTCTTTTTGATGATTTTCTTATCCAGCAGAGGCACCGCCATTGTTACCTACCTTCTGCAAACAAATAAATTGTTAACAAAACACGATTAGAAGAAAAGAAAAAGATCTGCCCATTACAGGCATAGATGCAAAACCATATACATATAAGCTCTCTCACGCGTAAAGATGGAGCGGAAATAATAGTATGGAAGTAGGGCTTGCTTACGAGTATGAATTAGGGTTTTGTGTTCTGGTCCGCCGCCCCCGGGGTACACTATTGCCTATGGGGTATTATGCTTGGCTGTTTATATAGAAAGACGCTTGGCTCCGATTAGGGTTTTGACTTTGGAGGTCAAACTTTATTTAAGGATAGGAGGTGTGAATAAATCGACGGTTTCAGGTCCGGTGAGCGCGATGTATCGTCGTCAAATCCGTTTTTTCATTAAAAGGAAAAAAATAAAATAAAAATATTTCATAGTTAATATGCTTTTATATGCTTGTCATTGAGATTATGTGTATAATAAGGAAAATTTTAATTTAAATTAAATTTGATCGAATTTAAATTAATTATAAAATAAGTATTATATATTTACAATATAATTAGTGCATAGTTTAAATAAATTAATAAATCACATAATAAATATATTACACTTATTATGTAAATAATTTAATTTGATCAAACTTTGATTTAAATAAATATAATAATAATTACTTTATTTCTTACAATTATTACAAAATCATGACTAAAAACTTAAAAGTTCTTCACAAATTTTAATCATGAATTCTTTAAAATAAGTTGTGTTCTTGTAACTCATCAATGTCCATTTCCAATTGAAAAGATTTTTATATCTTGATTTAATGTAAAATATGTTCATAAATGTGTTGTGCATACAAAGAACAAAGATTTCATACGACTTTGAGCTTTCATAGCTACATATGAGGTGTATAAATACATCATCAATACGTTATTCAGTAGAATCCAATACACAAACCTTGTTGATAGGCGTAGCATTCAAGCAGTTATAAATAGAAGAATGAAACTCGTAAGAATTGGGAGAAGAGGGTACGACATCAACCCACTCCTTGTCAACCTTCTCCACATATGAATTACAAGTAAGAACAGCTTCAAACTGAAGTTTGTTCATCTGCTTCACCAACTTCCTCAAGAAACTCATGGACAATACCACATCAAAATCTTCTTCCGACGTGATATCTTTGAAGAGACCAACTCCCACGTTTGCTTTGCACGAATCAACAAGGCCGACAACCTTGTGGTCGTTTCTGCGGTTTTTATTGCTTTTCAGAACCTGCAAGAGGAAGACATTATCAACATGCTGAACTTTTGCTTTCCAATGTCAAAACCAAAGCCGGCTTGAAGATTAAGCTTTACAGTGGTTTTCCTCAACTAGCTTTAGCCTTTAGTACTATGGGGTGAAGCGAATAAAAAAGAGGTCACTGCCTGTCATCCGCAGGAAATAGCAATTCGATCTCATCTAGGGAAGAGAGCCATTCTATGAAAAGGAAGCAAAATAGCATCTAATTTGGACAAGGAAATGATTTAACGAAAATACATGCAAAGCACGAAGGTAGAAGCGTTCTGGACCGTAACTCATAAGTGAAAACAGCAGCATGCTAAATTATTCAGCTCAAACTCTTTCTCACCTGGATATACTCCACGCCAAGTTCACCAAGTTGATCTAATAATGAGTCCTGGGATGAAAGTAAGCTAATCAGCCCTCCAGATCCAATTGGTCTTTGGAGGAATTCCCAAGGCGACTTCATCAATATCTTGTGCTTGCCATACCCTCCAAGAGAGCTACTAACAACAGGAAGCTTCTCTTCTTCCAAAAACCAGACCTGTTAAAAAGATTCCAACAAAAAAGAAAATGCACGAGTATTACATGCTATAGCACAGATCTGAGTTCAATAACTGTTCGAAAATGAGGCAGCAGAAAGAATTCTCTGAAGCCTCAGCTTCACTATTGTAAGCTAGGCAAGGCTAAACCAGCATCAGAGTATCATCATTTTTAATTTTTTTTAGGGGAAAAAAAAGGTAAAGAAAAGAAATCAAGTGTCAAACCTTTTCGGGATCAAATGAATAGTGGTCATGATTTGAGAACAATTCTTGAAGACAACCGACTAAATCAGCAGAAGAAACCAATACGAGAGGCACAGCTAAGCGGTCTTTGATCTGCATCAGCAAACCAATGATTCAGATGATGTAGCAAAATCAGATGCATCAAAAGGCAACCCTTTTCTGGCCGCTTTTGAAATATCTATGCAATGTGTTTTCATCAATTCAAACCATATCCGTGCATTAGTACCCCATTTATTATCTTTAAACTAAAAGCAAAAGTAAGTGCCATATTTCGAGAAACTATAATGTGATGGATTGATAGCGGTTGATAAAAAAGTATGTGATGGGGATAACCTATGAGATTTGAGCATTCTAATCTTCTTGAAAAGCATCAGAAAGAAGATCTCATGACATTACCTCAACAAATCCAATATGATCCAGTAATGCTTTTCCAATCAGACACGCATTGTCATTTCCTTCGGAGTTAACAAGATTGGCATCAGAACTCCTTTTCATCTCTCCAATTTCATCCAATACTAAAAATATGGCAACTTTGCCATTTGAAGTCAAAAGGTTACCCTCCCTTTGCAGTTTGCAATTTGGATCAGACAACTTCCCGCTTCCAGCAGACCAGGGATTCCCAGATACTCTTACAGTGTTTAGTCTTGGCACAGCACTCAAAAAATTGAGCAGATTTGGCCTGACTCAAAAGATGAAGGGTTGCAACACATTAATGCATCGACTAAATATTTGTTCACAAAAATAAATTAAATGTGTCAAGAAGTTCACACATGTCTCCAGGAACCGGCTCGATGTGGTAGCGTCGCCCTCAAAGTTCAAACAATAGGTCCAACAAGAAAAATGTGAGAATATGAATCCTGTAATTTTGCACTTCCTTTTCTGATTAAAAGGCTGGTAACTTCATGCACGTTTCTACAAAATACCTATACAGGATTTCTTGCATGGAAGATCACAAATCCTACTTTTGATCCACATTTTACCCTGCACTCAGGATGGACACAAATTCTTATTTTTCAAACGAGTCGTGAATTGTACTCTGCTTGTCAGCAATTTCATATTTCAGCCAATGACCAGTTCATATGGAGATAACCCAAAAGTCTGCTGCTTTAGCAACATAATTTCTCTACGTGGTTGATTCTCCACACATAAGATCCAGCTTGCATTGACAATATCAAAAGAGACTCAAACCCAATAAAGTTAAATATTCAGCAGAAGCTTTTACCTCGTCAAGGGGATCTCAATAGTTTGTAGAGCCTGTTGCAGCAATTTTGAATTTACAGTTACTATTTGATTTGCAAGCAAGCCCCTTTGATCTTTATCTCCATATCTAAACCCATGAAACACATGTTCCTGTTCCATTTCACACAGTTTCTTTTTTGCTGCTACCAAGCGTCTTTGGAACTTTTTTCTTTCTTTCCATTCCTGACGAAGGCAACAGATATGTTAAGGACTACGAAAACTACAAATAGGAAAACCAAAGTGAGTGAGAAGAACTTCTTTGATGATTACAAGTCATGATGCATAGTTCATCTACTGAATCCTTCTCGGACACTATTTAGTAACAAAAAGAAGTTATCAGTCTTCTAATAATAAAGAGAAGCAACCAAACAACAAAAGGCAAGCTCCAACTGTCATAAACCAAACATTTGGTAAACAATATGAGAAATATGCACAGACCAAACAATAACCAAATAGAGGAAGCTCTAGATAAAGAATGGTTAAAGTGGAAATGCAGTAACAAATTGCATGTTGATGTTTCTAACTTTTCCCCCCCTATGCCTCTCTTTTTCGTTGCCAAAAGCGAAACTTAAAAAGAGTATGTAGCTTATCTAATTCAGCTAATGCGTAAGAATGATAGCAAATCACATGTTTATATGACAAAATGCAACAGAATAAACTGCAATTTTCCAGAACCAGCAAAGGCAAAGAGCATAGCAGAAAAGAGTATGCCTCACATGCTCACGTCTTTCTTTCTTGGATCTCTCATCGGAGCGAATATTTAACTCCAGGAGCCCCTTTGGAGGTGTAATTAACATTTCTCTTTTTTCCAAATCAACAGTTGGAACAATTGATTCAACAAACGGAACCCACACTAGTGGACCAGAATCACCTTGCCCAATTTTTGACTTCCCAATCTTGTCATGAATATTCCTCAATGAGTTAAGCTTGACGTGTAGAAGATCGCTTGCGCCACTATTGAAAACATTAACAACAACTCCTATTGGTTCCCCTGATTCCTAAATCAGACAAATCAA
>NC_026156.1:4877015-4899010 GCF_000512975.1 Sesamum indicum
ACCTTAAACATAATCAGAAGAAATAAAATTATGGAGTCATAATTGGGTTAATGATACGTCATCTAATATGAGCACAGAAGAGGATATGGTGAAACTACAAACCTTGAGAATAACTTTCATTCCAATGAGGTCATGAGTATAGAACTCGCCTTCCTCTAAGTCTGGTCTATCTTTATCTGTAACCAATATAGTCGACCCAACAAGTTTTTGTGCCTGAGCAAAAAAAGCTAAGTTTAAGGAGGCATCATGGTTGTGTCTGACATACAATCTTACAAATTAACAAACCAACTGCTAGCATACCTGTTCTACTGTGTCGATGTTATTAAATCTTACTATCCAACTTTGTCCAGGGTGCCCACGGCCCTCCACTAGTTCAATTTCTCGAAGAGTTTCAGTTCCTGATACTTGTTGTTTTAACCATCTAGTCCCTGGCTAGAGAGAATAATGACCCTCGTTTAGACAACACATTCAGGTCCAATATGGTATCTTTTTCTCACTTTTTCCTTTATTTTCTTTTCCATTTCTGCGTGTTTGTTTTATGCATCTGATGAAGTAGAGTTTAGGATTTTTTAGTCAGCTTTTTAGCTATATACCTTGGAAAAGCGCAGATCGGGAAAATCTGTGCTTGGCTTTACCCTAACCTCTCCTTGGAGTCCATGAACACCATAAATGTAACCAGTCTCAACAAAACCCGAAGCAGATGAAGTTGTCTCAACAAGCTCCTGCGTAGCTGAAAGTGGAAAATCAAATCACACACAACAGTTTTTCAATGAAAACTGATAAAGATATTCACATGCACAATAAACCAATCACTTCTGCAACGTCTCTTACCTCCACAATTTACAACAAAAATAAATACTACAACCATGACAAATCTTTGAATCAAAATTATAACCATAAAGAACTTCACATATGGCAAGTCAAGCTAAATAGCAAGCAAATTTAGTAAACGCGAATATCGCACAATTATAAAGAGTTCATTCAAAAGCAACAGGAAAACCCACAAAGGAGACTATCTGTTTCTCCTTTGGGATAAGAGAAAAAAAAATGATAATCCAGGCGCATGTTTTTATGCCTTGTTTAACAACATAAAATCCAAACAGAACACAAACCATTAATACGAAAACATTGAAACTTTAGGAACAACATCACTAAATCCAACTAATTCATTAATCACTGAAAATAGAGATAAGAAGTCTTTCCATAACCCAACTGGAACACTTGTTAACCTTAATAGCCATTCGAGTAAACTCAATATATAAAAAGATAACAGTAAAGACTAATGAACATCGGAGGTATTACCAGTAGAACGAACAACAGAACGAGAAGGTACGCGAATATGCAAAGAAGTCGACGGTAATTTGCTGGAGAGTGAACAATTAGGCCCAGAATTAACCTGTTTGCCTGCGAGAAATGTAACTTGCTGCGATGCCGCGAAGTTTAGGGAAGGAGAGAGAGAATTGGAACAAGAACAGAAAATCGAAGAGCTCAGCATAGTGTTCACGTTTCTCGACACTAACGAGAGATATGCGCGGCGCCAATATATGTACTTGGCGATAAAAAGCAGCATCCAACAGTTGATGCGTGGAGTACAATCCCATCTGAGGAAAATAAAGGATAACATGTTTGATTTTTACTAATAGACGATAGAATTAATCAGAAAATACTTTTAAAATTAAAATATAAAGATACATAAACATTTTCAATTTTATGTAAATTGAATTTACATATATATATCGACATATTGATAATTATATATGTTAAAATTTTAAATTTTATGCTTGATATGTCTTCTCCGTAAGTTTTAGGTGGAAGATGCTCATCACTTGTTTCTGCAATGCCCATTCTTAGAGAGTATTTGGCTACTCTTTAAGTGGCAAGTAACACTCCGCCCCTTGTCACACTTGCAACTTAGAGGATGATATGACCGCGCAACAAGTTTGGATGTATTAGAAATTCAAATAATATAGATTGCACATAATTACAAATATTCATCATTGTTTGAAAAATTATAAATACACATGATGTTTGATGAAATTATATAATCATTTGATAAAAGTATGAAATTATCAATTTTGCCCTTACTGTACTTTTTTAAAAAATTAAAATGTTATAGAAAAATCGAACGAGGTGGATGGAATATTTTAAAACATCATTAAAAATTATCCACTTAGTCCATAAAAAAATATAAATAAATAAAGTTATAGTTCTTAGTCCGCAAGGGCATTTTGATCTGTCATCATAAAAAATGGATAAAAATATTAGACCGTCGTTAAAATTAAGGTGATATTAATAATTTTCCAAATAATAAGGGGCGTTAGTAATTGTGCCAAATATTAAAAAAAATCATTGTAATTTATCATTTTTATGATATTTTTTTATGAGGTATCTCTTATTATAATCTTAATTGCATGTGTGTGTATTAGGTACGTAATTATGAAAAATTAAATAAAAAAAATAGTGGCAATGTATTCTCAGGTCATTATCATTTTCTATAAATAAGTTATTACAAAGGTGTATAGTCAAAGAAACCACACCACTAACCTTATCTACTACATAATCCCATGTAAGCATTTCATAATCCTCGTATTAGTCCCATGTTCAGTCGTCGTCTTCAACTTTCCCCCTCATAGAAAAATGATTTCTTGAAAATTGATTATCTTTCTCGAGAAGATTTAATTTAAGCCCATCAATATTTCCTTTTTTTTTTTTCTTCTGGTTCCATGTGAATGAATGCACGTGGACATCAAATCAACGTTTAAATACAGTTGAATTCAATTAAAACAAAATCACCCCTCCACCCTTTCATTAACTCCTCCCTATTTTCTTTCCTTTTTGTCGTAAAATCATTCTCTGTTCTTCGAAAAGATTTAAGCCCATCAATATTTCCTTTTTTTTTTTTCTTCTGGTTCCATGTGAATGAATGCACGTGGACATCAAATCAACGTTTAAATACAGTTGAATTCAATTAAAACAAAATCACCCCTCCACCCTTTCATTAACTCCTCCCTATTTTCTTTCCTTTTTGTCGTAAAATCATTCTCTGTTCTTTCTTTCCGTTGCCTTATTCCCGATCACGCTCCAACCCCGCTCCCCGGGAGCCTGCAATGTGTGTTTGTTTTGCGTTGTGTGTGTATGTGTAGGTATTGATTCAGTGGAGAAAAGGGGAAAAGGCCGAAAACGAAAAGAGTGGAGAGTTCTTTCTGTTCACGTCTCTCTTTCCTTGTTTTTTTTCTTTTTTTTCATGTTTTTCTGTGGTTGTTCTTTTGTATCGTATTGGGTCAGCGTTGATGCTTCTTAGGTATTCTTGAATAACTCGAACGACTTTGGGGTTCTCTAGGCGAGCCATTCTCGAGGTATTTTCGCGCTTTTGCGTGCTTGATTGTATGTTTTACATGTATGCGTGTTTATTGCTTGAACATGATGAGTTTTTGAAAATCTTTGATGGGTTGTTTAGAGATTCTCGTATCGGTCTGTTGGTGTTGTCAAATGCTGTTGATTGCCGCTTTTCTCTTTGACTTCCGTCTTGGTTTGTGTCTGGGGAGTGGTGGGATTGGGCGATGGGTAACATGGGTGCTTGGAGATCATGAATATTAAGATCAATCTTGTGATAAGTTCTTGAAGTTCTCGAGAACAATGATAATTTTTGTGAGGAGTTATAGAAATTCTCACTGGGTTCCTGCTAAGCTAGTACCTCTGCCTGGTGATATTTTCTTCATAAATTTATCGATCTTTAGGCTCGATTTTGATTGATCACATCCTTTCTACTTTCTTTTTCTGTTTATTGCAAAAGATTTAGTTAATTACTATACATGCTTGTCGTAAGTAGAATTTTGGTTTTACTCAAATTTGTATTGGCAATCATTGGCCGGAAGGTTGTGTTGACGAACACGAATCAAGAAAAAATTAATGCACAGTCATTTTTATTGTTTGTCCATCTTTGCTAATTTAAGTAGAAGTGTTGCATTGATGAACAGGAATCAAGGAGAAAGTTAAACATGTTCATGCTTATTTATTGGTTCTTTTTTGCTAATTTAATTATTTATGACCTACAAAACATTTAAAGAATTTATGTGGTTTATGCTTGGCATTTGATATAGCTTTTGGCTGTTAGAAACTTACAATAAAGTTGATTTACCAAATTATCCATACTCTGTAGTACTGAGGAAGATATCTCCATATCAACTGCGGTATGAAGTTTACAGCTTCTAGTTGGCCAACGAAAATCTTTGGATAAGTATCTGAAAAGTTTCGTTGGTTTAGAGTCAACTGGTTTTCTTCATGTCTATCAACAAATTGGATAGGACTGATTGTTGTAAGACTTCCAGTCCTTGTGATATCTTTGTATTTCTGTTGAACACCCATGAGATATGGCCCATCTTTTTTTAGATACTAAAGCTTGAGTGTGGATACGAGGAGTGATCTGAAAGCACCCATCAGTTTGTTTCCGCCGATCAGTGCTTGTGGTGCGTAAATATCTACAAGGACAGAAGATGACGTTGCTGATGACCTAGGTCTATCTGACTGCTAATTGTCACCTAAACCTGTTTGTCAATTCTTGGGACTGCATCATCATGATCAGTGGCTAGAGTAACCTTGGATACTTGTAACATTGCTTTATTTGGCTGTATACTTGAAGCTCCTAGTTAGAAGGTCTTCTATTATGTGTCATGTACATTTCATAACAACTTTTAACCTTGCTGTACTGAAATCCATAGACCTAGACTAGGTTCAATATTGTGGTTCAGCCACGTGGAACCAAACCATGTGCTTAGTTAATGCTTTAAGAATGTAACTAATGTTTGTTCTATTTTCTTGTTTTGTCAGAAGGGTAAAGTTCATGGTACAGCGTGGAGAGAATTATTATTGTGGTAAGTCTGGATATTTGGGGTTCAGGCATGTGGAACATGACCATGTTCTCAGTTAATACTTTAGGAATGCATCTCATGCATGTTCTGTTTTCTTATTTTAGCAGAAAGTTAAAGCCCATGCTACAGTTTTCAGACAATTCTTGTTCTGGTAAGTCTGGAAATTCCTTTTGTATTATCTGTTACAAAAAAATGGGTGTTCCTGATGCTGACGGACTGCATATGTAGTAGGTGCTTCAAAGACTCCAACAAATTTATCACAGCGAATGGGAACTAGTGCTCGTGTATTTTTCCAATCTGATTCTTATCGCGTCTCAAATGATGCTTCACTTTTCTCAAGTTCACTGCCTGTTCTTGCCCATGAAAAGTGTATGCACACAGCATATTTTAATTAAAGTACTTTTATTACGTCTCAAGAATAGTCAGTCATTTTCTTTCTTTATTGGGTTTGTTGCAGCGAACTTCACTGAATTAAAGCATGATGCTCAATTCGTGGATGACTCCTCGCCTAGTTTGATTGGCCTATGTCCAGATTCAGAGGGCAAGAAATTGCTTGAAGAGGGTGAGAATCATGAAGTTGGAAGGTTCCTCCCTGACGATGAGGATGAACTCCTAGCTGGGATGATAGATGGCTATGACGTTAGTTGGTTGCCCAATCTTGTGGATGACGTGGAAGAATGTGATGTTTTTGGCAGTGGAGGAGGTTTGGAATTGGAATCTGATTCACAAGATAGCTTAAGAGTTGGTGTTTCTAAATTGAGTTTATTTGATGATGGTGTTGCCAACGGAGTAGCTCATGTTAATCTTACTAATGGTGTTGGTACTATTGCTGGAGAACATCCTCTAGGAGAGCATCCTTCTAGAACGTTATTCGTCCGTAACATTAACAGTAATGTTGAGGATGCAGAGCTTAGAGCTCTCTTTGAGGTACTTCTAAATGTCATGCGTTCCTATCATTTTTGTGGTGCCCCCCTGTTTTGCCAGCATATCATGTACTAAGGTCTTTGCTTTATTTATGTATTTTTATGCATCTGGAGTTACTCATTGCTCTTTTTATCAATGATTAGATGTAGATGTTTGTTTTTTAATATTTAAATTTGGTTAACATGTTTGCAAGAATTGGATAGAAAAGTCTTAATTTTTCCTTTTACTACCATGTGAGTTCTGCATAAGAAACAATATTGTGGAGCTGCAAGCAGGTTCATAATTTGGTTGGAGAACAATTGTCTTCGGTGTAATTATTTGGTGATATCTAATTTTAAGGCTAGTGATTTCCTGGACTTCTGAAATGAGATAATTCATTAAGTTCGTTGTTGTTGACTATTTTCAGCAATATGGTGATATCAGAACAATGTATACTACATGTAAGCATAGGGGCTTTGTGATGATATCTTATTATGATATACGTGCGGCTCGAACTGCTATGCGGTCATTGCAGAATAAGTCACTCCGGAGGAGAAAGCTGGATATTCACTTCTCGATCCCTAAGGTTCTGAACGTTGAACTTCGATCAATAAGAATCTTGTGTTGTCTATTTTCTAATAAAAACTGCTTCTCCATCTTCTTCCTCTCCAGGAGAACCCATCTGACAAGGACATCAATCAAGGAACCTTGGTAGTATTTAATTTGGATCCATCAGTTTCTAATGATGACCTTCAACATATTTTTGGGGCTTATGGCGAGGTCAAAGAGGTGCGCAGCTTTCTCTTTTCATCATTGACTTTGCTGAGCATGATTTCCTGGATTCGATATCTGAGCATTGTTTTGCATCTTTATTTTAGTCCAGATAAGGGAAACACCACACAAGAGGCATCACAAATTTATTGAATTTTATGACGTTAGAGCTGCGGAAGCTGCACTTAAATCCTTAAACCGAAGCGATATAGCCGGGAAACGCATAAAGCTGGAACCCAGCCGCCCTGGTGGAGCACGTCGAAGGTATATATATTAATATACTGTTTTTTTCTTTCTTAACTTTTCCTTTTCCTTTTATAGCCTCTGGCGATAAAGTGTGTTTGCCTAATCTTTTATAATAATCTAGTCCTTTGTGCCAATCAATTACTCATTGCTAATTATGAACAGCATTTGAGGATTTTCTGTCAGCTTATTATTGGAAATTATTTATGCGTCATATGAACTTAATATGGATGTCAGGTAAGAAATAAGTATCACCTTAGAATACGAAAATGACCACGCCTGTGGTCTCTTTAGGATTCATGCTATTACTCTTGTTCCAGGCCTCTGTGGAGCTTACTGAAAGTTCTTACAGGTGATTCTGATTTATGGACTGTAACTTTCTATTTTTCCTTTGTCGTGTACTTTAAGCTTGCTGCTGCATCTAAATCAAGAGCTTGAACAAGATGAAAGGAATTTGCATCGAGTAGGTTCACCACTTGAGAATTCTCCCCCTGGTATGGATCAAAGGAGTACTTCAATTACTGTTAGCCATCTCTAGATATTGGGAAATAGCATGTTGTCTGAATAATAAATTAGCTATGTATGAATCCGTACAAGCTTATGTCCACAATCTGGCAGGTAATTGGCCACAGCTTGGCAGCCCTATGGAGCGGAATTCTCTCCAGAACTTCAGTAAATCACCTGTATTTAGCTCTTTCAGTCCTCCTGTAGGCAACAGTTTACCTGGATTAGCTTCAGTTCGGCAATCTCAAGTGCCAAACCAGAGGGTCACGCCCACAGGAAAAGATTTGCTAAGAGGCCCTCATTTGGAACACATATTTTCAAATGAAAATTCAAACTGCCGAGGTATCTTTGACCAATCTCATTCATTCCCAGAGCAGAAGTTGAGTCCGTATAGTGGACCTGTTTCTTCTTTTGGTGCTTCCGCTTTCAACACACCCAGAGCTCAGACCATGAGATTCCCTTTTATGCACGGTGGAAATAGTGGCTTTCCTATACCAAATCTTCATGGATCTTTCTGCAGTTCTTCTCAGCTCCAACAGCAGCGTCACCAGTACCATATTGGATCTGCGCCATCTGGTGTCCCTCTTGAACGACAATTTGGTTACTTTCAGGAGTCATCAAAAGCATCATTGAAGAGTCCCAGTTTTGATGGTGTAGCTCCAATTTATAAGGATCGGAGTTTCACGGGTAATATGGTTTCTCCAAGACTAAGTCCCGTGTTTCTTGGTAATGGTCATTTTCCAGGAGTTGCAGTCTCTAACATGGAGGGTTTGGCTGAACGTGGAAAGTCCCGACGCATTGAAAGCAATGGAACCCAAATAGACAACAAGAAACAGTTTCAACTTGATCTTGATAAGATTAGGAGTGGTGAAGATACTCGAACGACCCTGATGATTAAAAATATCCCCAACAAGTAAAAGCCTTTATACTACTACTGTTTCAAGTTACTAAGATCATAGAAATAATTCACATAGCTTGTTTCCTGTCTTTTTCGTAGATACACATCCAAGATGTTGCTGGCCACCATCGATGAACATCACCAGGGAACGTATGATTTTCTCTATTTGCCCATCGATTTCAAGGTCATCTTTGGTTCTTTACCATACTTCATGCATTTTATTTTCCTAAAAAAGAATGAATCTGAAACAATACATGATTCATCTGCAGAATAAATGCAATGTGGGTTATGCATTTATCAACATGTTGTCACCATTGAACATTATCCCATTTTATGAGGTAATTCGTTTATATTCTCTCTTTCTGTCCTGCCCTTTTTGTTAATCTATATGCCGTCATACATCAGTACTAAACCTTTTTCCTTGAAACACAGGCATTCAATGGGAAGAAGTGGGAGAAATTCAACAGCGAGAAAGTGGCCTCTTTGGCATTCGCTCGAATTCAGGGAAAAGCAGCCCTTGTGGCCCATTTCCAGAACTCAAGTTTGATGAATGAAGATAAACGTTGCAGACCGATTCTCCTTGATTCAGAATCCCCGGAACTTAACAATAAGGTAAAAGTTTTTGTCAAGCTGAATCATCCATCAAGTTTCTGCTAGTATTGCAAAACTTAGCAAATCCCATTGATCTGCAGCTCATCAAAGAAAATCCTGCTGCTGGTCAGTCAAATGGAGAAGAGAACAACACCTCCTTTGTGAACGAGAGATAACGACCGTGTGGAAGCTACCGTCTTGAGAAGTGGCTGCTCTTGTTTCAAGTGTACAAAATTAGGACCATGTAAATCCAAAAAGAAAAGATTAGCTTCTGCTTTGTTGTCATTGTTTGCTACTTCATATTGATGGAAATTTTGGACAAGAAACCGTTCCATTGATGTGAAGTTGATTCGATACTTTTGTATCAATGTGAAGTTGATTCGATACTTTTGTAATGAGACGGATGGAAAATTTTAGGGTAAAAATTGGAGTTTTGAAGGTTGGTCGAAGATTGTGAGGACAAAATTTTGCTATAATTTTTATGAATGTATAAAAATATTCGTGCTATAGAGACTGAACTGAACATAAGCACTTATGCATTATGTTTGTTTTTATTTTCGAGATAAATCAAAATATATTTAATGATTGTCATCATATTTTTTATTTGAGTGTTTTTAACTGTTTTAGTATAAATATATATATACACACACACATATACATAAATAAATATAAAAAAGACATGATTTGACAGTGATTTAACAATAAATAGTAATTTTTGTCTTTCAAAACACAATATTAAACATATAAAATACTTATTTTAAATTATTTTTAAAAATAAATTCAAATATATATATTATATCTAATATATATTTATTTATTTTATTTTTCTTTCTCTATTTTCATAAAATACAAAAAAACACTCCAGAAACGAATTCAAATACTATGATGATGTGGTTGGAGTACAATCCAATAGTTTTGATATAAATTTCTTTTATGGGGGATTTCAGATTCGAACTTTGCCGGGGCATATGCAGATATGGTGAGGGAGTGGGTGTAAAATTAAAAAAAAACTCTCACGGTCATGGTGAAACCCAGGAGCGTGTGTCTCACGGGCCATCATCGCAGCCATTCCTCATTTCTCTTTCTTTGGAGCAGCACGTGTCAATACGTCACGCTTGTGGGGCCCACTGTCCACGCGGCTATCTATCAGGGGTCTAACCCCGCACTGTCCCCAACTCTTGATCCCAGCCGTTCGCTTGCACCCCAGACAACTTTGCTTAAGCACGGGTGTGAATCACATACGACCGGCTCTCCAAAACCATGCCTTTCTATTGTTGTACGTTTAGGACGGTGACGGCTATATTATGCTATTAGCTAAGCAGAAGTCCCTAGAGGTACACCTTGTAGTCTGTTACTGCAAAGAAGTCAAAAACTTCCGTTGTAGGTAATCCAAATAGGACCAGGCTCTAAAGCACGCCCACCCCCCACCGTGTATAAATATACGGACAGGGGAGCGAAAATGTAGAGAGAGAAAGCGCGTCGTTGTAGAGAGAGAGAGAGAGGACTTGGATTTCCGCAGGTATAATACATCATACACAATCTGTATTTTGTATCTAGACATCGTATCCAATTCTCTTCTATATAGAGCTATTCTTGTCAATCAGGAGGTTTGTTAAGCTTTGTGTGGGTAATTAAGCTGTTAAAGCAGTATTTTCTTTGTAGCAATAATTGAGCTCTATCAACGAATGTTGGATTCTGGTGTGCCATTCTGTTTCTACTTCTAGGGTTTTGGGTTGTGGGGTAGGCGTGGATATTTTAATTTTTGTGACTGTTTTTGTGTTTTTCAGATGTTCTATTTCGAGCTTTGTTTGCTGCTGAAGGAAGTGCTTGAGTTGAGTTGACTTCCGCTTTCTTGGGTTTTTTCTTGATGAATTTGGGGTTTTTCTTGGAGAAAAGGTCTGAAGGTTTTAGTTTATGATTCAGTTTCTTGTATCCTCCTTCAAAGGGTTTTCTTTCCGCTTAAATTCTTTTTCCTTTCTTTTTCAATTTTAAATTGGGTTTTAATTCTAGTGTGATTAATTTTATGCGTCTTTTTATTCATCTTAGATTTCTTATTGGCAATTTTGAGTTATTTTCGTTCATTCATTTCATGTGTTGTTTGAGTATTTACTTATGTTTTCATGTGAGTGTTTTTTTTGTGGCTTGCTTCGCAATGAAATGTCTTGTGTGGAAGGGATGTACCTACTCTAATACATGCGGCTTCTTTATTACGCCTCTTAGTGTTCTTGATGTCATACTTAGCCAGGTTAATTAGGAAAACTTCTAACATTCTTGTAATAAACTGAAACAGGAAGCATGATTTAAGAAGTAAATTATGAGGAAATTTAGATCTCTATGGTATGTAGTCTCCATATGCCTGCAAGATATTACCTGAACCCTCCCCACCCAGTTTTATGAAATGGGTTAGCCATCATTGAAGCAAGATCAACTTTTTATTAGTAAATGCTATAAATCGTCATTTGCATGACAAAGTGATATTGCTTGTTGCTTTATATCACTGAAAAAACCGGCTCTTCTTTGGTCAAGAACTACAATAACTTCCTCCAGCAAGAGGCCTGGTTGGGACAGAGATCAGA
The DNA here is from genome assembly GCF_000512975.1 of Sesamum indicum. Classification (NCBI taxonomy): domain Eukaryota; kingdom Viridiplantae; phylum Streptophyta; class Magnoliopsida; order Lamiales; family Pedaliaceae; genus Sesamum; species Sesamum indicum. Next base: position 4,888,370 of record NC_026156.1, read on the forward strand.
TTTCCGTGTGTTTGCTTTGACTTGGTTTTTCATACCTTGTATAAACTAATTACCTTGGATATGTACAGCGTGAAAGGCACTCCCTTTCTTGTGTTCCAATTCTACTGACCAAATCTGTAATCGTATTATTATTATCTTGAGCGATGACTTGGGGATAAAGAATAGTAAAACTTCCTGGCGTTAAATCACTGAGTATTAAATTAAGTTGAAAGAAAGGAGTGACTTTGTTTGTATCTGCGTCAATTGGAGTGTTCTATTGCACGTTTTTTTCGTAGAAATGGTTACTCTTGAATTTGGAAAATATTACCACTGCTCTCTCTATATAACAGCATATCTATAGCAGTATTTCTGATGAATTACAAACTTATTGTAGTGATAAGTGGAAGAAACCCCTTGGCGGATAGAGTATATTTCCTCTGTAACATCATAAAAGAAGAGGCTGTTGATTTTTGTTCTAGTTTGTTGGAATCATCACACTCTTGGTCAAAGGCATTTCCCTTTTAATTCCTTCTATATGCTATCCATTCTCCGTTATCGAATCAATATCAATTGCGACTTTTTACTTTTTCTCTTGATAAAGATTTTATTCAGTTGTTTGTTTCTTCTGTGACATTCTTCTTATTGAGAATTCAAAATTGCAGTCTCCTGTGGCTGATCGCATATCGTAAAGGGGTTTGTTGCTCGCTGATGCTTTTGATACAATATCTTGATCTACATCAGTCGCGCAGACCAAATGCCATCATTAAAAATGAAAACCAAGTCAACCACAGACTGTTTGAAAGAAAAAAATGGTCTCCATGTATGCCGCAAGTCAAGTATGATATCCAAGAATCCTCTCTCTCGTGCCAGAGTTTGTCAAAATGTGGAAAAAAATTGTGCTTATACTCAGAGCAATCAGGATGGTAAGTGTGGGCCAGCCCTCAATAATATCCTTGCAGTGCCTGTTATTTCTTATGTGCTCACTTGTACATTCGCCAAGTACGATCAGAAGCATTAATCATTGCTTATTTGTTCGCCTTCTTACTATTTGATGGGGCTGTTGCTCTGGTGTAAGGATATCATTGTTTCAAATAATCTTACTTTGATTTTGCTAAATGCTACGATGGTGTTGATACCTTTGGTACTTACAAGCTTTTCGTTTATGCTGAACCACATGTATACCTATGACCTATCTCATGTACATCTGAAAATATGTATTTATGGTTGAGTATCAAGTTATAAGAAGCATTACAGCAACAGAGAATTCTTGGACTGGTGGATTTAGGTAAACCACTAGAATGAAAAATAGGTTCTCATTGAATACGTTCAGTTTCTATCTCTCTTTCTCTATTCTAAGAAAGAGGTCTCTCCTTTCCGATTCATTTTTTCTTCAGCTGTTGCTACTACTAGGTCATGCTAATACATTTTTTTTGGGGTTGATAAGTATAATTTAAATGCTCGAGACATTCTGTGGTGCAGCTTCGGCTTATGATCAAGCGTTTTCTGAGGACATTGGACGGTGTGAAACTAACCATGATGAGTTATCTAATGAAGAGAACCTTATGCAGAGGCAGCCATCAACTGAAACCGATTCTGCTACTGTGGATAGTATGGTATGCATAATTATTTTTTAGTAGCTCATTGATTTGTTACAGTGCTTTCTTTGTCTGTAATTTCAGTCGTGCATCTGATGGTTATAGCATCTTTCGGCTGAAACCATGTATAACTAGCATCTAAATCGTATAATTTTTTACGCCCTATAACTTCTCTGTCTGTTTTCTCAACCAAAATCTCCACATGTTATTCTAAAGTAAGAATATTTATGATTGAGTTCTGTGCTTACTGGTGAAGTCTTCAATATCTTTAGGAACCTGCAGTATCCACCTGCACTTCAAACATAGAAACTATCTTTTCCCCCATTCTGGATTCGGTGGATTTCTACAATAATGAAGGTATGCTCTATAATTTTCTTATTGATTTCAAGCTTATGACATGGCATGATCAATGATGTTATTTTCCTCAACCATGAAGTTTCTAGTAACTTAGTTTTAATCTATTAGTCAACAAGTATGTTGACCTGTATAAGGAAATAAATCCATCTGTTCTCAGTGTAATATACATATGGAGTTTACCTGTCCTCTGAGTTCCAGTTGGCATAACCAACTCTGCATTTTTCCCTTGTAGGAAGTGACATTCTTTATGTGCAATAGCTAGATAGCGACGATTACTAACTCTGCATTTCCCTTGTAGGAAGTGACATTCTTTATGTGCCACAGCTAGATAGCGACGATAGTGATAATAGCAGCAGAAGTTCATGTGAATATCAAGCATGCAATGTATCAGATTTCTACATCTCTGACATGATTTTTTCTGGACCTCCCGTTGGAAGCAATTATCCTGGAGAACCCATCGGAAGCCATTCTGAATTTGAAAACAGAACAGATGCATTGTTACTACCTGATTTCAAATGTGAGGAGTCTAGTTTACTTTGTGATTTGACAGAGGAATGCATGGTATTGCCTTTTTTGGAGGATACTTTAGATACTGGATGTGATCATGATGGCAGACCATCAGAAGATACCATCCTAGGTTCTGACAATTCCAGCTTGTACATGGCAATCCATCAACTGCGATCTCACAACCAGGATTCTCTCATAAATACCTACTCTGACCAAGATTATGAGTGCTTTGATCCACAAATGTATATAAGGAATCTCCCAGAGCAGCCGGACGTGGCATTTACTTCGTTACCAACTTCGGTGCCGAATGAAAAGCAAAACGCCAAGCAAATCACTTTAGTACTTGACTTAGATGGTATGCACATTTTCTCCAGATATTTGTTGAATGCTTCTTTAATATGTTTCAATATTTCTGATGCATATATTTTTCTAGTCACTAGATATGATTATACCGTTTCATGATTTATCCTCTTGGCGAAGGTTGTTTGGGTAACACCTTTGGAAATTTTTAATAATTTGTGCTGTCCCTGACATGTGATTTTCTCACTGTTTGAACTTAAAAAACAAAGCGAGCTTCCAGTGTCCTCGCTCTGAATGATTAGATCTTGAGAAGTAATGCTGATGCTATTTTATTGAATTATTGTGAATGTTTTAATGGGTTTAATATATTTATGTTTTGTTTGCTTGACTTTCAAGAGCATCAGATGAATAGGTTCTCCAGAAGTTTAAGTATCTTGATTTACTGTGTGCAGAAACACTTGTCCACTCTACATTAGATCACTGTGATGATGCGGACTTCACATTTTCTGTGTTCTTCAACATGAAAGAACATACTGTTTATGTGAAACAGAGGCCTCACCTCCAGACTTTCCTCAAAAGAGTGGCCGAAATGTTTGAGATTGTGGTTTTCACTGCTAGTCAAAGCATCTATGCGAAACAACTTCTAGATATTCTGGATCCAGATGGAACAGTTATATCAAGACGAGCTTATCGTGAATCATGCATCTTCTCTGAAGGAACTTACATGAAAGACTTGACAGTATTAGGTGTTGATCTTGCAAAAGTTGCCATAATAGATAATTCCCCACAGGTAGAATGTTATTTTGTTTTGTTTGTGCTGGTCCTTTTTCTTGTTACAGATATTGCTTGATTATATGGTCTCAGTTTTGACCATGAATAACATAGCAGCTTCATTAGAAGTGGCATAGAAGCTGTGTAATTCCACTAATATTTGCTCAAATTTAATCATTTGGCAATCACTAAGCTGCACTTAACATAATGTTACCATCAATTCTCCTTCATAAGTAATTCTTCCAGATCTCCTGGCTAACACTATTCTGGGACTAGGAGACTTTCCTCCAGCAAGTGTGTTGGTATTTTCAAGTCCTTTTTCTAGGTTTGGTAAATGATTTTAATCCCAACAAGTATCTTTTAAGTTTCAGGATCATGGAGCTAATCTTTACATTTTTCCCCAAATAGATGGTTTATTGCCGCTAGAAGTTTAGAGCATGTCATTCTCCTGTTTCGATTTGCATTTTGATCTTTGATTTTTTTTTCCTAAGTTAGTCTTAGAACATTTATCCAAATATGTCCATCTCGAAATTACAGCTTAAGAAGCATGTCGGAAAGGCTAATTTAGAGTAGGTAGTCAAGAAAACATTACTTCAATGCTGACATGTTTCATGAACTGATTTCTTGGTTTAAAGCATTACTCTTTTGACGATTTCAGGTTTTCAGGTTGCAAGTGAATAATGGTATTCCTATTAAGAGTTGGTTTGATGACCCGTCAGACTCTGCCCTAATTTCACTACTTCCATTTTTAGAGACATTGGTTGATGCTGATGATGTACGACCCATCATTGCTAGGAAATTCGGTAACAAGGAATAAGAGCTCCTTGGCTATCCTTTCTAGTTCTTTAATTACTTCATGTCCCGTTCAATATTCATCTGTTTTTCTTTTCAATCAAAGTCTTCTTTGTTTTAAGATGCTTGTTATACCTTCCTCTCGAGCCTTGGTATAGGTATCAATTTTTATAAATTTCTTCCTGTTGCTGAGTCAATTTGCCATCATTCCTTTCACTATCCTACTATTTGAGGAGCTTGTTAGTTCTTTAGGCTAATTTGCTGTAGAAGTGTGTCTTCAAGAGTTTTTTTTTTTGGTTTGATTTGTATAGGTATAGATGCTTAGGTCTGTGCAGCGTGTATATGAATTGATTTGTGAAATAAATCTTGATTCTAATTTGAACTTATTTATATCCACCTTAGTGTATGCTAGTATAAGTTTGACTTTTAGTTGATTGACCAAGTAATATCAACTAAGCATGCCTGCTTATAGCCCAGTGCCGTGATGTTATGGACAAAATCTAACATTGAGCATTGTACACAGAGATCTTAATCTAGTGATTCCATAACTGGAACTTCTGAGAGGACCTGGGGAAGAGTGTGAAATTTTAACTTCTACATGATGAAGACAGTACTATGACTTTCTGTTTATTGTCATCTATCTGATGTTGAAAAGTTGGAGGAGTTGGTTTTAATTTAGTTGGGACAAATAATTGTCAAAAGGCATAGTTTCTTTCTAATAATTCAGCTACAAAGCTTTTGTTGTAGGAAAATCTACATGAATACTGCTCTCAAGGGCCTTGTTGAAGAAATAAGGTAAACAAACTCATGATGTTTGGTGTGGTAACCATTCATTTGAATGCAATAGGTAACTAGATTCATACGTTTTGGATAGTTGCATTCCGAAATATTATCTGAAACATGTTAGTGATGGCTGTCTAATCTTTGATGCAATTTTAAACCCTAGGAAGATTGACGTTCATGCTATTACTTCACAGATGGCCAGTTTGCAAGTCAAAGAACACCTAACTAGACGTGCCTTTTCTGTTGATCCAAAGTTGTTCATACTCATTTTAGGATACATAATTTGTTGCATCCATTTAAAGTTGGTCAAGTTGTTCTTATTAACCCATGCTATTTAATTCAGAAAACTTTGTGCAGCTTTCATTCTCTGGACTGTTCTGAATGTAAGCATGACTTTTCTCTTATCTTTTTTTGCTGTTCCTCTTCTTTGCAGTTTAGTTATGTTTCTATCTTTGTGCGTCTCTCTATGCCTTACCCTGTCTTCTCTCCTTTTGATCATGAGCTGTGGGTTGCAGTCAAGCAAGTTACATAAAGAAGCTGCTTACCTGTAGTTTGGTTGGGTTTTGACTTAGGAGGGGGGATGTCTCAGAATTAGTTGTGACTGTTGTCCCAATTGCTATTCAATTTCTAGTAAGTAATCCTAATATAATTTCGCTTAAGCATTGGGTTTCCATCATTTATCTTGATCAACAAATTTTGAACTTTGGACAGCCTCGGTCTCAGATCTCTACTGACAATATGTGATGGTGTCACCTTTCTCATAGAAGATTAGGGTATTCATATGAGAGCTACTTATGTAGCCCCCTCTCCTTACTAGATTTTGTTTCTACCAATAATTTAGTGGTTCTGGTTACTTTGCTTGGCATCTTCCCTTGTCATGTCATCTAGGACGGCCCTGGATGTTTGATGTACCTATACTATGAGTTGGGTGCATAATTTTAGCTTTGTATATTTGGTAGCTAATGCTGTGGGGTACTGACGAAGGTTGAAATGGTCTATAAGATTATTCTTTAGGGGGAAACATATCCTGCTTGGCAAATGGATTAGAAAAACCTCGACCTAATTGTCTGGTATTGAACATGAGTAACAGAATTCTGTAGTTTGGTTTTGAAATTAGCTATGTAAAACTGTTGGCAGAAAACGAACTTGAGAATCCTTGTGTATGCTTGGTGGACCCCAGGAGGTGGATATATTGACATAGTGTAAACCTGGAAGATCAATGCCATAATAGAGCCTCCTGTATGCTTTCCTTAGTTGTTGCTTAATAATTTTCTAGAACGACTGGTGGCTGTGTGAATTTGCTTTTGAGAATGTAGGGGGAGAAGGTTGATACTATAATATGGTCTTTTACAGTTTTGGATGCCTTACTGCAGGTCTCTTGAAGATATACTTATTACTGTTTTGGCTGACAATCGGAGTTGTTTGTATTATGCTTGGTGTGTAGTAGTATATCATTATATTAGCTTTTCTAACTTGGGATTTTTATTTTTTAAAGTTTCCAGGTCAAATTTGTAGCCCGTAATCTTGCTTACTAGTTACTGTAAATAGACATAAATACCAGATTCATATTGTATGGCTACAACCTCATGGAGATTTGTTTACCAACAATTCTGTAAATGAAGCCATCAATGTAACGTCACAACTTTTAAACACCTATTATATATTTATATTTTCTGGGCGACAGTTTCTATTGATCAGCTGAGAATGCCGTGCAAAAGTGAACGTCACCCCGTGAGAGATTAAGGTTACGACTTACATGTAAGCTTTCAATGAAAGAGATCACCAGACACAAACAACTGCCTGCAAATGGACTCCTTTCCGGTTGCGTGGCCCTAAAACCGGGTTTTCTTGCATGTAATTCTTCCATCAATGCAACGACTTTGATTGTTGCACGCGAGATTTCTTTCGGCTCAGATTCACATGGTCTCGGATCACGAACAAGTTTAAAGTTTACATTGCAAGCATGAGACAACTTTATGCAAGTGTTATATATATATACATATGTCTATTATATACACAAATATCTTTGGATAGGCAAATTTGTTAAATAATAAAATATCAATAAACTGAGTACGACGAAATCATTTAATTGGATGAGCAATCTTCTTGATTGTAATGAAAATAACTATAATCCATAAAGGTTTGGGATAATCATACCATCGTCTATGATAACTATCAGAGGAAAATCTTATAAGCATTCTAAAGTTTATTTTTTTGTATTAAATAAATTTATATTCAAGTTAAAATTTGTTAATATTAATAAAGAAATTTAAGTGAAAATTTATATTTGTCTTCTATCGATTTATTGCTGGCGTAATATAAGTTAGAAACATTTCTTTTATGATGATTGCTTAGACGTATTCTTAGATTTAATTATGTTTATTTGCCATTCTTGACATGTGGCGGACTGTTACTTCAACTCCAATATAATAAATAAACCTCCCATACTCTTCTTCGTCTCTGTTCTATGCTTCCCATTCGTTTACTCTGCTCCAAAGCACAAAACACCACACGCCGGCCAACAACAATTAATACAGATTCCAGTGATTTAGCTTTGTCGAAGATGATGATGAGCCTTTCTCTTTCTTGCTCTTCTCTGTATAACAAGCAGCTGCTCTGCTATAAAACTCCCAGCTCCCGTCAAAGCAGGACCTTTTGTCGTGTTTCTCCTCAGCTTCAGAAACGGCAGCAATTTGGCTCCCTCGCTTATAACCCACTTCGGTAATTATTGAGTGCAGTCGTCCATCCAAAAGAAATCGAAAAGCATTGTTCAATCCCGTCTGGACTTCTTTTTTCGTTTTGGGTCTTTTGAATCTTGATCTTTATCTCTGAAATTTATCTGTTTCATATCTGTTGTATATTGATCATGCATGCATTTGTTGCAGAGTGCTTGTTATGAACAAGAAAGGACATGTGTTCGGTGCGCTTTGCTATTCTGCTCCTCTCACACCTCGGAATCTTCAGTGGATTTCGGCTGTCTCTACTGCGTATGTTGTTGCTCTTCTCGGTATTTATTCCAATTGGTCGGAGCTTGTAGTTGATTTTGATTTTATTTGTTTCAATTGGTCGTAGTTTGTAGTTGATTTTGATGTTACTTAAGTTTGAGGATATATTCTCTTCATTCTTGAGGTAAGAAAAGAACGAGAGGATTACTTAATCGAGTAAATTTTTATTTTGCTACTCTGATTTTATTCTTTTCAAAAAATAATGCAAGTGCGCCACAATGGTGATTTCCTGGCGAATCTTGTTTAGGATTCTTTTGGATCCAAATTTTAGTTCTGTTCGTTCAAGTTATAGGCAGATGTTTGACTTTTGGGATTTTTGAAGAATATGCTACTCTGAGTTAGTATTAACTAAATTCTTTTTCAGAGTCCTAATGTTAGCGAGGGGAACGGCTATCCACAAATCCTTTCTTGTTCCTTTATTTGCTCTACAAGCACCTGCAAGCATCATCTCATGGATCAAGTATGCCTAACTTTCTTGGTCTTTGTTTCTATAGTAGCAACTCGTAGTAGTTTTTGTTTCTTTACCTAAAATAAAGTTTCTTCTTGATCTGTCAATCTAGTATCTAACACAAAACTGGTTTTCAGAGGTGAGTATGGCGTATGGACTGCTTTCTTGGCCCTTCTTGTGCGTCTCTTCTTCTTTATTCCTGGTAAGTCTTCTTTCTGAACGTGATCTTTGTTAATAATCCTGTGAAACACCTGGATCCTTTGTTCTGTCCTAACTAGAAACTTTCTTAGTAATTACACTCAAGGTTTCTTTTATCCCCAAATTCGATTTGTTAAATGCACAAAAGTGCCTTTAAAGAGGTCTTATGAGATTGACAAAATGTACCTGCATGCAGTTAATAGCACCATATTTGGAGCAAGAATAAAATTTTAAAGAAAATAACTTCTTTCCGTAGTTCCAGAAACTCTGCTTCTGAGTGGTGCATGCATGATGCTTTGCTTTGACTACAAATACACTAAGCGCATAACTTATTGATGTGAAGTCTGTTCCTTTATTTTTTGTAGGGGAGTTGGAGTTGCCATTTATAGCATTTTTGTTGGTGATTGTGTCTCCCCATCAAATTATGAGGCTGAGGTTAGTAAACCATTGCATCTAGTCTAGTGCAATGTGCTACTTATTTACTGAAACTGTTGTTGCTCATGGCAGAGGAACACAGGAGGGTGTTATTATTTCCTTGGCAATAGCGGCTTATCTGGCTTTCCAGCATTTTTCAAGAGCTGGGAGTTTGGGAAAAGCTTTCGATCAAGGTTCAATCCTTGCCACCTTAGCCACCATCTCTATTGTTGCTGTGCCATGCTTGCTTTTGATCTAAACTTTGAGTAGTAGGAATAAACACCTAATCATTTTCTGTAAGCTACAATGAGAACAATCATCTAGATGGCCCACCATCTTCTCTTGTAAAAAGTACTGATACTCTCTTACTCAGCTCTATTTTGTATTTGACAAAACCTTTAGTATTGACAGAAGAGCACTTGCTTAGTCACCTCTTGTTTGTGTTGTTCGTCAATCAGTCATATTCATTACCTTTTACTTATAACAAGATGGTCATTGCTTCCCTCGTAAGTAGCTTCTTTCTTTTTGTTTGTTTTCTCTTTCCTTTTCTCAGCTCAGCTTGAATCTAAATAACAAAGACAAATATACAAAGGTACAGCTTTCTTATGCAAGAATTCTTTGGGAAAGTTACTAAGGCGTTTGCGGGGATTGGCATGGAGGAATGGGGAGTGGACCCAAAAGTTGCTATTTGCTAGTGACTACTGGCAAAAGCTGCAGAACTATGATTTTTGGTTTTCTGAGGGCTTGGTGGTGCAAATCTAAACCCCGTCTATCTGATCATTAATCGAAAATATTATAGCATAGGGTATAAAGCATTATTACAATATCATAAAAAGTATGTTCCGCAACCCAATACATGTAGAAAACTAACTTATCAAAGTTCTGGAAGTCTGTAAATCCATCTTTCAAACGCCGAAACTCACATCAGAGTGCAAAATGAGATCTAGGTCTACATCCAAATGAAGCTTAAATATAGAAGTGAATGGCACAATATGTTCTCATCTGTTTATGATTCTGAGAATCTGAGTATATCAGAATGTATAGTCATATTGCCAGGGAATAAGTGAAATAGATCTATTGATGAATGCAATTTATTAATCTTCTGGTCACTGATGGGGGATGGGCGCTGAATATATTACAGATCATTTCACTAGAATTTTCCTAAAGCTTACCTGCTCGTATGGAAATGCTTATTAACTTGAGTAATATATCTCTAATTATCTAGGATATGAGTAATGTTGGTTTTTAACTACCTCCTTGCTTCCTACTCTATCTGAAATACCAATAACCACTACCGTCAAGGCCTTGAGATTATCATACAGTATCTCTCTGCCTCAAAAATTTTCATAGCTTGGAAGCTGCCACATAATTGGTATCTCATTTGGAGATGGTAACCAAATTTGATGATCTCTGCTTGTTTAGAAATGGTTGGCTTCAGCAACTAACAACATGAGACAATTTATGGTGATCAGAAGCAGTAGGTTGATTGACA
>NC_026156.1:4899226-4933199 GCF_000512975.1 Sesamum indicum
GGTGTACCCGTTGGTCCAGAACCATAATCATACCCTGTCCCTGGTTCTGAACCATAACCATTTCCTCCTGGTGAGTAAGGATTGACTGGCGTAGTTGTGCTGCAATAAAATATTTCAATTATCTCCTTTACTGTGAGAATTAAGCTGCATGATTTGGGTAGTTAATAACTTTACCTGGGTGGTGTCATTGGAACTGTGGGTGTTGATGGGGGTGTTATTGTCGGAGTGCTGGTGGATGATGCATATTTACAGTTCCCATGGCCTGAACCAAAGGTGATGGAGAATTCAAACTTTAAGTTAACAAGTGATTATGATTTGGATTAGACATACCGTAAGGAAGGAGTATATGGCAACTCACAAGATAGAAAAGTTAAGTAGATTTTTCATAGCTAAAATGCAAAATACTATGGGAGTGTTCTTAACTAGCATGGTAGAAACTTCTATTGATAGAAGGTTTTCATAACTGGTTGATCTGTTTCACTATGGCTTCAATTCTGCCATTTCCTCTATCTGGTTTATTCTCAATTCTTTGGCAAGCAAGTATATTGAGTCATGTTAATCATGGAGTGGATTGTTATCTGCAAGCACAAACATCAAAATGAGTCCCTATATTGAGAGAACCAGGCTTACTTGGGTCGGTGTTAGTGAGCTGCGCTGTTCCTCCAAAAACACAGCTTGTGGGAATTGGGTTCTTCTGGTAGTAGTCGTTGAAAGCATAAGAGGCATGGTCACGAACTGTGTTTGGTTCATAGCAAGCTCCACTGGGTTGAATTGCTGAACAATCTGCTCCTCCATAGCCACACGCATAGTCCAGAGCTACCTGTAGAGCAGTCTGGGAAGCAGTGGGATTGGCTACGCACCAAGCCCCACCAGATGTTGTGGGGGTGGTTGGGTTTGGCCCTGTGGTGGTTGGCGGCGGTGGGCTGGTTGGATTTACGATAGGAGATGTACCTGGGGTTGTTGGATTCACAATAGGAACGTTTCCTGGAGCCGTATCTCTTTGGGTGGTAACTGTGAGAGGGGGGAAGAGCATTTCGTTTTCTTGATAGTCCAGTTTTTTGCTTTCTTTGATTGCTTTTGAGGACGTTTTTTCTGAATTGCTTGCATCTGAAGGAGATAAACAAAGATTTTTCTAGTTATTCTCTTCGGAAGATTCACCAACCTTTTGTTCTATATGTATGTAAAAAAATATTTGTTAACATTTACATACTTTTTATCTGTGAATAGGAAATTACAGGTAGATGTTTTATATATCATCGCATATCTAGAAACAGAAAGCTGGAGAAAGTAATAAAATTACCTGAGATAACGGAAACACAGAGGAGAAAGAACATGGCATGCTGAAGTGTTCTGGCACCCATGGCGACCTCCTTGGAAAACACAATGCTCGCAACGGTACAATAAACCGGGTTGTATTGAGCAGGAGAGTCCGGGATGGTGTTTGGATGAAGAAACTATCTCCATTCGCTGCCTTGAGTTTATATACAAAGTGTGAAGAATCATAGGTTTCTTGCATTGAAGAGAGAATGGAATGAAAGAGAGGTATGTGTTGGGAATATAAGAAAACTTGAGAAAGGAGGAATTGGGTTGTTGGAGACAACAAGCAAGAGGAGGTGCCCAAATAGGAAGAAAAGTTGCATGAAAAAGAAGGAAAAGGTAAAAGGATGGGATGGTCTATATCAGACACGTACATACATGCATGCATGCAGACATACATACATATGCTTATTAACTCGAGAAATCAGTATGAAGTTTCTTTCTCTCTTTTTGTTTGTGTCTTTCAACTGTTACATAGTTACTAACTCAAAAGCTAAAAAAAGGGAAGGGAACACCTGAAAAAGTAAAGAGATATTATTCCAGGTATCTCTTCTTATGATGGGCTTTAACTAAAAGGTTTCAGCTGTCGAGCCCTAACCTTGGGATCGGGTGTTATTTGTCTTAGGGGGTAACCTATGTAGTGATTTTATGCTGATTGCCCCAGAAAATTTAATGTTTCTTCTTACATTATCCTTTAGACTTGAAATGCTAATTTGTTTTAGATAGACAGCTCTAAATACTTGATTATAATGTTGGCTAGATGACATGTCTGGAAAATAATCTCCTCTTTGATGCCCATCAGGTGATTATTTTCATTTTTTATCATTTACCATACCATTGACAATGCGATATTCGACGCTCTGGTAAATTTTCTGCAGTTACAAAAATTGGTAAGACGCCTTTCTGATTGTAAAGTATGTAAGAAGCTTAAGGAAAAAACCAATAATCCGAAAATATTCGAGAATCAAGAGAAATAAAGTCCACTAAGCATATGCGAGAAAATCGAGAAGGTATAGTTTTCAGTGGAAGCAACGTCTAATATTTAAAATAGTGGTTATGCCAGAGCCCTGAGGAGTACAATTATAAAATAAGAATTTCTGTTTCGGATTGTTGACATCGGCACTTCACAAAATTAAGACCCCGGCCAAACTGACGCCCGTCTCTCTCCTATGATGATGGAGAGAATCAAGGACTGAAGAAACAAGAATGCACATGACGCACGAGCCTTGCTCCAAATATAGATGATAAGACGATTCTCCCATTTATCGGAAAAAATGGCTTGGGATAGAAAGTGATCAGGGACTTCAATTGGTGGGTAATGAATGAAAATTAAAAGCAGTTATCCTTCTTGTGGCCTCTGGCATGTGGACAGGTATCTGGTGACTTCATTCCAGGCTGCAGTTGAACCTCTTAGATCAGACTTATAGCAATACCCATCCCTCGTATAGATGGAATAAAAACAAAGGACTTACCAGGTAAATTGCGAAAATCGGGATCAACTCCATTGCCATTAATGTCCATATGCTTTGGCGTAACATACTTCCCAATGGTGACCACCACGCCAGACCCGTCGTTAAGCTCAAATACAGATTGAATCAAACCCTGTAGAACAAAAACTGGACTACATGATCTGTTCCAAGAACGTAAATTGTCAATATATCCAACCAAGGGAGAACCATAAGGACACACTGTAGTCAAATGCAAAACACGATTTTTGTCACCCTAGTCTGAAGAAGAAAATTCCAGTACCAGTGCTAAGACTAGAGATAGAATTAGGGAACTTTTACTGGTACATCATGACGCATTGCACAAGTTATGATCTCCATATATGAGAAACAATAGCACACAAAACAGAGAATGGAACCCATTTAGTTGGTCCCATGAGAGGACCGATAAAATTAGATCGACCCCATACAATGTGACGTTTTGGATTATCGAGGAGAATTCTGTACATGGAAGTTAAATAGTGGGTGTAGTTGCATTAGAACTAGCAAACCAGATTTAAGATCAAAACTGCAAAATTAAACAAAAGTAATAATCAATTAAATCAGACCTTTCCATATGTCCTTTCACCGACAAGGACGGCTTTACAGTTATCATGAAGAGCAGTAGCAACCTGTAAGAATAACCATATTGTTGTAAGAGTAATCATATGTACTATAGCCTTAAGAATCAAACCTTAAAACACAGAGTGTTCTGAAATCCTCACAATTTCACTGGCACTAGCAGTATTTTTGTTCACCAAAACCTGCATCAAGAAGAGATGGCCAAAAAGTTATGATAACATCTCACAACTGATACCCACATGATTCAGGAAAGAAAAACACTAAAATATCAATATACAATCTACTATTTGTGAAATTGGTAATTTTCCCAGATGCTATAAGGGAGGATTTAAGTTTCCTGGAAATGCAGGACTTTGAAGCTTAATTTATTACATATCTGCAAGGCTTTAATCTTGATAGCTTTTCCATTGGCAAATACTTTTTGCAGCCAATACATGAATTTATATGCAAACTTCACGGTGCTCTTGCATTTAATCAGGTGACCCCAAGTCTCCTTTCTTTTAGAATTGAGGACCATCAAATACATTGAAAAATAAGTGCTGTTCCACATGAAAGTTATCTGCCAGTGTGATCACTTAAAGGTCCAATTTCAGACCTACAAGTCATGAAAAAGCTATGATTTTCAGTGTAGTGGAGGATAGGAGTAGAAGCAATTGACATCAACAAAGATTTATCGGGTGAAACAGAGATGTCGTAAGTAGAAACCATCCCCTGATTATTGAAAAAATGCCTGCGGCGGTTAATGAATCTAGAGAACACAAGTTTACCCAAATTGGAAAGTTCAAACTTCAAAGGAAATTATGAACAATGTTCACCATTATAGAAAGGGAAAAATTGACAGAACATGTTCATCCGTTAAGATTACAGGAGCAAAGTTTCTGATTTTCTGCGAATAGCAACCTTAAAAGTGAACTATATGGTACCATACACTACTTAAGGAAAACAAATGAACGCTGGGGAGAGGGAGGACCAGGAATTTTTGCGAAGTCCATTTGAAAGCACCAAGAAATGATCCTAGGTATATTTTTCAAGAGTCTCATTGGTCATGAAAAAGTGTTCTTACAATAATAGGAGCACTAAATAGAGGTGAAGTTTCAGCAACAATATTTTTCACAGACAGTGGATCCCTACCAACTGTGTAAGTTACCTGTCCACAAACAAGAAAACAACTTATTCAGTATAAGAATAACCAAAACAAGGTCACTTAAAAAGTAGATATAAGATTCCCAAACTCAATGCAAACAAACATAAAGGTGAGGAAGAAAGAGCGAGAGCCAGAAAATCTATTCATCATATCATGTATTTATAAATTAGAGTAAGGATAATATGAAAAAGAAAGTGCATTTCTGCGCAAGCAGCAGAAACTGAAGAAAGGTTAAAATTAACAGAAATAAGATAATTCCAAATTGATAAGCAGCTGATAGCCATTAAAGTAAGATTCTTCACAGCAATCTCGAGGATGCAACTGCAAAAAGTACCGGAACAGATTGGTTGGCACTTTATTTCCATGCAATTTTGTCATTATCCGAGGCATATCTGCTCCTTAAATGCAGAATGATCTTTGTGGTCTTCCTTCTAAAGTAGCAATAATAAGTGAACTTAGTGCTGCTACAGTCATAAATACAAAAGAGCAACAAAAAGTCCTCTCTCCTTTCTAAAACACACTAAATCATTCCTCTCTCCACATTCCCTCTGCCCCAGCTACCCCTACCCCGCCCAAAGAGGATAAACACTTCTAGATGCTCCAATAGTACAGCTAAAATGAGCAATTTATCAAGGTGATATAAAATAATGAGCATTATTACAGATAAGATCTTTTCCAAGCAATTTTTTATATTTAGTAAAGACATGCAAATAAAAAAGAACACATAAAGAAATCAATCTGCACCTCACAATTCTCTACAAGACTATTAGGTGAAGAAACAGCGGCTCATTTACAATATGGGAGAATATTTAGATTCACGTACTGTTTCCCCTTTATTGAGGAAGAGTTTAGCAATTTCAATTCCAGCCTGCAATTGCAACCATTAACAGCATGAATTAGAAAATGACACAAACCAAATTGCAACGATTTGCATTCATGAACTGATGACACCTCAGTGTTTTTCGTAGGAAATGACATAAATAATAACCTATGTAAATATAAACCAACCATGTCAAGTTAAGATAATTTTGCTTGCATACGGAAATCTTAAGACAGTTTAATTCTGAAATTTTCCCCCCTACGAAATAGGTCTAATTTCCCACCAGCAAATAGAGCATGACCTTTTTACATCATACTGAAAAGGGGAAAGTCAAAACTTGAGGTCCAATTATTTTAAGAATTTTAATTCTTATATCTTCAATTTTTTATCATAATTTCTGAATGAAAATTAAGCTGATCTTAGCACTGAATATTTCCTGATATCTTACCACTATTGGTTGGATGGTAATTTGGAAAGGAACTGCCTTGAAGTCAAATTTCAAGAATTCAGAGAAAAGACAAGAAATGATCAGATATTGGCATTCGCAACAATTGTGGTAAAAGGTAGCTTAAAGTCGGCAAGATCAAATGTTATTGCACATGCATTCTTATTTCCTCCTAATGGGAAAAAAAGATAATAAAATCAAGACGGGATTCGCATAAAATCCATGGCAAAGCTAATGGAGAGATGTATTTATTATGCCTTACTCAAGGTTGCATCCGCAGCGAAATTGGCACAAGTACCTCTTACACATTTCAGATTATTTCCAACAATGAATTCCCCATGGGAGTTTGCAGAATGATAAATATGACTCAGTATCAGATATCAAAATAATGAATGTCAATATATTTTTTATCGTGCACATATACCTGCACCAGTCCACCAAGATTATCTCTAAGATCGAGGACAAAGTAAGACGCGCCCATATCTTGAAGTCTTTTCATTGCTGCAAAAATGAGCATGGCAAACCAGACCATGAAATTTACTCCAAATGGATGAATGCCAAAATCAGTAAGATTGAAATTACAGAAATAAGACCAACTTGTTAAAGGATGGGATAAAACCATCCATTTTCTTATACTATGATAAACTTTAAAAGAAGATTAACGCATGGGGGAAACAACTTCAAGAGGTAATTAGCACTACAATGCTAAAATCCATAACACATACCTGTAAGCATATCTTTCCTGGCCAAAGCATTGAACTCTTTTAGGCGCACATAGCCAACAGGACTTGAACTATTTTTAACCTGCTCCAATCGGTAAAAAACTGGAGACTTAGCAATAGATTGCCTCTGAACCCTTATGGATTGTACAGGCCCACAATTCCCATGCTTGACCTAATAATAATTGGTTTATTGAGGATAGTAAGTAGGTAAAAACATCAAATAAACCTGTGGCAGACACATCAAACAAACTTGACTAACCATGACGTTGACAAATGTTTCACTTGGTCCTTGTAACATGGATGACGCTTCAAATGCTGATTTTCCTTTCACATCCACACCATTGATGGACAGTAGTTCATCACCCTACCACAAGTTCCAACACAAAATTAGAAGTATAAACATATATTAGCTAGAAATCAATAGAACTTATAAGCCATCTATATCTATATTATCTTACATAAGAAATGCACAGTAGATACAGATAAACAACGGGAACCTTAACCATATCAGGCATAAATATCACTGAGACAAAGTGGAAGGGGGACAAATGATACTTGTTGGTGGTGGATACAAGTTTCACATAAAAAACAGGAACTTATAAGCCTTACTGTGAAGCCCTCTCAGCAAACAAGCAAACTGAAATGAGCAATCTAGGGATATATCATTTTTCGATTCCTCCTTGGCCTCCAGTCAATCAGGTTAAGTGGTTATCAAATAATCAGACTGTATAAAACCTTCACATAATCCACATGCATACCATATCTGGAGGTAACTTGACGAAAGCATCTTTTTTGACAAAACCGTGTTCTGGAAATAATGCTTGATAATTTCAAACTATCTTCATATTATTGCTCTCAATCAGAATAGTTGTACTATATGTTTCTTTGTTTGTATGATTATAGGCCACTAGGTGGTGGTGAAAGACCACGGACTGTAAAGCTTTCGAAAGTGCCAAATATCACAACTAGTTAAGAAACTTCCACGACATATAGATCAACATTCAGAATGAAACTAAAATTCATGACAAACTAACGAAAAGGAAAGTAGGTGTGGTAAAGGTGTTGAACTCCCTACCTGTCTGACACCTGCAGAGTGGGCAGGACCATCCAAAATAAGGCCTAACACCTTCAATTTCATCACCCCATTATCATCTGGAATTTCTCTTAGGTTTATCCCAATTCCAGTCATATCGTACCTTGCCATCTTGGAGAACTTTTGTTCATGATGCAACCAACACATGCCATGGAATAAGAAACTGAAAAGTTTGGGAAGTAAAAACCGT
The DNA here is from genome assembly GCF_000512975.1 of Sesamum indicum. Taxonomy (NCBI): domain Eukaryota; kingdom Viridiplantae; phylum Streptophyta; class Magnoliopsida; order Lamiales; family Pedaliaceae; genus Sesamum; species Sesamum indicum. The sequence goes on from NC_026156.1 coordinate 4,907,024, forward strand.
ATTGATATATGTATAGAAGACTGAGTACATCACAAGCTTCTGATAAAATGCAAGACATAACAATTAACTATGGAAAAGTGCAAATTAAAATGCAAAGCAAATGTGGTTTATGCAATCTACTTCTGAATAACATTGTGTAGGCCAAGTGCGATGGCACGAAATGTGGCCCTTAAAGTTTGAACTCTATTATCTCCTAATAGCAACAACACCACTTCCGCGAAAGCCCAATATAATAACTTCGAGATATAATGTTGTTACGGAGAGTGTTGGTCCATCATCTTCTGTGAAGTTCACCTCAGATATCCACTTTCTAGAAAAAAGGGAGGGGGCGTCATGCAATAATCAGTTCTAGACAACGGAAAGAGCACCATGCAACAATGAATTCAAGAGATGAAGTGTCGTGTAAGAAAAAATACAAGAAAACACAGAAGAAGCATTCTTCCAGAATATTTCAAGAACCAAGAAAGATCATTGCCCAAAAAAGAATTCAACGAAGAAAGAAACAAGAGGAAAGAGTTAAGCAAAAGGAACTTAGGAATTACATTTTTACAGAAACATCATCCCTGTATGGAAATAAAAGTTAACGAAGTGATTACCTCAGCAGGTGAAAGAAATCGAGTGTAAGGGTCACCTAAACTCGCTAACATTCGCCTAATGATCTCATGAGCTCTTGATCTTGTCTGAATCGAGGTTCCTAATATATCTCCCTTCTTTTTCTGAAACCAAACCAAAATTAAACCAATCAGTCATAATGCGCAAAATAGGCTCAGTACGGTAAAGTTTTACCTCGACTTAATATTTAATCATACAAGCCAGTGATCAGGAGACCAACGCTGCCGACCAGTATCGAGAAAACTATCATTCACAATCTGCCAAGCCTCTTCCACGATCTCCTCATTCGTCACCACGTCCGCCGCCACTTTATCATTCTCGTAGTTTTCATCTTCGCGGCAATTCAATTCCTCTTGCGGAGCACTCAATTCCAGTGAGATTACTTCAGAAGGAGATGCGAAGAAAATTCCCAAGGAGAGTGCTGCGGTAAGTAGAGTCGTACTCAGGGCTTGAGTAATGGACACAGTTTTCTGTGTATAATTTGGCTCGGGAGAGCGAGTGATGTTATTGAGTGGACGACTGACTGAAACAGATTTCGGCGGAAGCAGCGGCGGTAGTGAGGAAGGTGATGGCGAAGAATTGCAGAGAAGCAGCCTCATCATCTTTCACACCCTGTATCCGATGCTTCATGCCGCTAGTTTTATTACCGTTGGGAAGACGGAGGAGGATTATCCGGGATTCTTCTGCTGTTTTATAATCTACAATATGCTTCAATTTCAACTAAAGTCGTTTGAATCTCAACTAAAGCTTAGTTCTGAAAGAACTGTTCTCCAAGGGGTAAATAAACAACGTGGTCAGATACTATTTTGACCGTTGGTAAACAGGCAATGTGGGTCAATACCATTTTGATTTTCTGACCGTTGATCAACAGGCAATGTGGGGGAGTTGCCATTTGACTGTGGGTAAACAAGGCAAGTGGGCCCAATATAAGTAGAATGACTTCTCCTAAAATTCATCTTAAATATAAATATTTGTTTATTATTTTAAAAAATTATAAAATATTTTTTAAAATTAAAAATACTCTAAAATTGATGATTTTTATACAATCAATAATTTAAATAATTTTTAAATAATAAAAATATTTATAACTATGATAAATTTAAAATAATCCGTTTATCCGTCAAATATATGGTGGGTCAAAGTGGTAAAAATAATCTGGGTAAACAAACAAGCTATGTGGGTCAAAATAAGTTCAAAATCAGGCCCAACCCAAATTCATGGCCCACCAGTCCATGAAATGAGTCCAAACAATTTTAGGTGAGAAGGAATCTGGAGTAGGTTATCCCTTTTATGAAAAGCTGCGTCATTAAACCTAATTTACTTTTATATTATTATTGTTTATTAAAAGGAAGGTGCGGTTAGTCATCCACAACCATCAATCAATATGTCTGTGAGTACTATTATGAACTTTAAGTTTGTTTAACAGAAACAAATATATCATAGGGGATTTACATGTAATTACACTAAAATTCAGAAGGTTAGTGTAATTATCTCTAAATATATTTAGAAATCACTAGCCGTCATGGTATGTCGTTCCTAAGTGCATATAATAAATAATATTTTACATTTTAAAATATATTAAGTAATAATCATATTTAAAGAAAATGAAAGAATAAAATAAAAAAAAACCAACTTAGGTACTATCAATAAAATTTAAAAAATTGATGCGATCATATTAAAATGATATGAAGTAATTTTCATAAAAGAAAAAAGTAATTAGAATTAATTTTTTAAAATTATTTAATTAAAAGTATAGTTATCATATGATTAAATAAACATAGAAAGTGTTTATTATTTACATTAGATATGGGCTGTCTTCTCTCTCATTTCATTATTTTTGCTAACCAAACAAGTGGCACCCTCCAAAGCATAAGGATTTCAAACCTACAAATATAGAAGCCAAATAGGGAAACCTGTTCTACAGTACCTTACAGTGCAACCTATGACAATTTAAAGGACAAAGAAAACAAAAAGGAAGAAACTTGATACTTACTACCGGAGAGAATAGAGAGAGAGAGATACTTTCTAATGTTTGAGAGAGAAAGAGCGAAGGGTTTCGGAAACTGCAAAAGAACCTCTTTAAGATAAATCTCCTCTCGGCTGCGGATTTTTGAAAAAAGCCTTTCGACTTCCTCTACTACTTGTACTGAATGTTTGATATAGATATATAAGCAGCAAGATACTCACTGTGTGTGTTTGTGCGTGTTTCTTGGTTTGAGGCATCTCTATCTTTAGATTATCTACGTATACGAAAAAGTAAAGGTAGTGATTGAAGAGAGAATAAGGCAAAGCGTTGGCTTTGCAAGATAGGCATTGTGATAGATCTGTTTAAGGCAAGGATGAGCACAAGCAGAGGAAGCGGCGCCGGCAATGGCGGCGGAGTACAAGCCATTCCAGCGGGGTCCCGGAAGATGGTGCAGAGTTTGAAGGAGATAGTGAACTGTTCCGAGGCGGAGATCTATGCTACTCTCAAGGACTGTAATATGGACCCTAACGAGGCCGTAAATCGTCTTCTCTCTCAAGGTTTTCTTTTACTGAAAAACCCTAATATTTTAAATTTTATTTTTGTGGGTGGTTGTTTTATTAATACGCAGGCGTTTGTTTGAAAAGGATTTTATTTCGAGTTTTAGCTACTGAAGAAACTAAGGAACATAAAGTAGAAAGTGTGATATTATTTTCTATCTAATTGCTTTTATCCCCGTTTTCGAGTTCGTCGGTCTCTATCTTCAAGAACTCGCGAGAAACATGAGAGCGAAAAGCAACTTTCAAGGAACGTTTCTTCCTTTCTGTTTCTGGGTGGAAAATTAAGAAAATGTGGACCGCGTTTTATTTTCAGATAAATATGTTTTACACGCACTCGTGATTTCCTGAAGGACGCATTTGCTTTTTATAAAAATTTTCTTGTCTTCTGGGAAGTTTTGCAGGATAAATACTCATAATTATATTGCAGTTTCTTTTCTGAATAATGCAGCACCAATTGGGGTCTTTTAGCTGAATACAGAGATGGCCCAGTGAAATGTGTACTTTGTTTTCAGAAAAAAAGAGTTTTGATGGAACATCTATATGAAATAGTGTATTGTATTTTTGCCAGGTCTGTGGCTATTTGGGTCATGTCCTGCACATTTGGATAGTGAACTAATGAGATATCATTTGTTGTGGAACATTTAAAGCTGAAATTGCTTTGTAAGTTAGTAATTAATCTTTTTCTCTGATGTGTTTTACTATTGTTTAGATCCTTTCCATGAGGTGAAGAGTAAACGAGAAAAGAAAAAGGAGGTGCGTGATTTTCCTCAATGCATATTTCACCGTGGATTCTGTTCTATAGCTTTATCCCCTACTGCAATATGCAAGCAAAACTTGAACTCTGGGCAAGAGTTCTTAGTCCACATATCTAATCGATCAAGTTGGACGGAAGTTTGTTGTTTTTCTGTTGCTCTTCCCATAAAAGGCAGAATTATTTCAACCTTTTCGGGACGACACATGCCTAGCTTCTCTGTGCCCCCTTTTATTTTGTTTTTTGTAGCTATTAATGTTGTAGCTTTGGCATGGATGACATTGAGCGTTTGACAGTAGCCTGTGAGTCTGTGACATAATGTTTTCTTGTTTATATTTTCACAGGGTAAAGATACCACTGAGACTAGGTCTCGTAGTGCTAATAATAATTCAAGTCGAGGCGGCAAGATTGGTGCTGATCGATATCATGGTCGTGGTGGCTCAACACCATATTCTTCCGGTACATTTAGCTTCAGTTATCTAATGGAATTGATCAAGATGGAGGTTAGCTGCTGGTCATTGGAAGCCTATATAACCAACCATATTCTTTTCTTTTGCAGAGTCTGCTTCTTTGCCTGGAAGGTCGTCATATAAGAAAGAAAATGGATCTACTCCTAATGCAAGTTATTTATCTTCAGGAAATAATAGAAGCAGAGGACCTGCAGGCCCCAGGTCTGTCCTGTTTGGACTTCTTGCACATAAGTGCTACTGAATTATGTAGTTGACGTTGCATAATAAACTGCTGCACTGTCTATTGTTCAATGTTAACGAATGGTTTCCTGTATCTGGGACTTTCTTTTTGTTAGCTTTCTTTGCTAGATATTGTGGAATGATTAACTATTATTGTTGTTGGTGCTATCATTTTTATTAATTGTACGTCTCTCACTCATCTTCAATGAGCCTATGATTATGTGTGAGCCTATGAACAGTTACACCAGACATTATCATATGCTTATGTTCTTTAGGACGATCATCTTTCATTTAGTGTTGAACAGGAACTTGGTTGTTGAATATTGCTGGTTTGTTACTCATTAAGTTGAAAGTACTTTTAGACATTCCTATCCCAAGTTCTGGATTTCAGATCTTCAAATGACGTTCAGAATCTTTCGGTATAAGCACGAGTTTCTGAATTTGCACCTAGTTGCCTCTTTGCTTTTCTTGACATTCTTTCACATTTAAGGCTCATTTTATTCCTGCATGCTATGTGGCAGTGATGGTGCCTCTTCTGAAAACAAAGTGTCGTCGCTGAGCATGGCTGATGCTATGCCATCTGGTGTACAGCCAACTTCTGGATATCAATCTGCTTGGGTGAGTGTTCCTGGTCAAGTGTCCATGGCTGACATTGTGAAGATGGGAAGACCTCAAAATAAAGTAGCGAGTGCTCCAAATGCATCTCATCACAACATTCAGGGTTCTTCAGCAAGTGCATCTCATCATAATTTAAGATTTCCTGAAGATCATGTACCCAAAGATCCTGAGTTGGGAATTGCCCCGGTCCAGCATGTATCAACTAATGAGGAGTGGCCTTCCATAGAGAAGCCACCTGTTGCAAAGGTGAATCCTATCCCAGAGCATAAAGTGGACTCTGACCAGCATCTTGAGTCATCTGGTGTGCTTTCTGACAGCATTAATCAGGCAGAAGAGGTTCAAGAAACAAAAAATGATAACATGGAAAACTCTGGAGCAAATGATATGGGATCTAAATCTATATCCACTAGAGAGATCCCAGAAGATGATTCAGGAGGTGCATCTTTGTTCGAGAATGATTTGTATAATAACATGGGTTCATACTCGCAGCAGGCTCATGATTTCCATGAAGGTGAATGAATTTTTTTTTACAATTTTCTCATTTTCTTGAAATAATGCTTAATATAATATGTATGTTATCAGTTATAATCTTATAAACCCTAGGAAAGTTTAGGTAGAATACTTGTCCTGTGATATTGATATCTGTTTTTCGACTTAGAATAGATGTGGATTAGAGGTTAACTATTACATCAAACATTCAAAGTAGTTTTAGAAAAATGAGAGTTGAAATAGTAATTTGGTGCTTCTTAAAAAGTATGACACTGGGTTCTCAGAATAGCTTCTTGATTTATCAGCGTCATTTGCGCAAGAAGTGGATATTGTTGTGTTATTTCTTCCTGAGAATGGTAAATTACACGAAGGATACTCTTATCCACACAAATGTGATTATGCATTTCCCTTTATGATTAATTTTGTATGTTATGTGTGGCTTGTTGGCTTCTAAAACTTGTTAAGATGTTGCAGTTGAAGAAATTGGCGCTTCAGTGTCATCAGTCACCAGAAACTTGCAGCAACTAAGTGTACAAAAGGATGACGGGAGATTCCCATCTGAGGAATATGCGCCTTCCGTGGTGATTCCAGATCATTTGCAAGTTCAGAGTGCAGATTGCTCACACTTGAGCTTTGGTAGTTTTGGATCTGGCATGAGTGCTGCATATTCTTCTGGGAATATGACATCTGTGCCTGTAAAAACTAATGAAGAGCCACATAGTGAACCTGATATTTCATCTGTTGGGCATCCGGACGCTAGGTATCAGAATTAGTAATATTCAAGGATTTTGCATTTTTTTTGTTTATTTTGTTACTGCTATTTGATCTTAAAGACTCTAAAGACTTCTCATTCTACTTTTGTTGCAGAAGTTCTGAGTATTATGTTGATGATTCTCTTAGAAATGCTCCTGATGGTGGTTTGTTCCATAGAACTGGTGCAAATGCTGGGAGCTATGATCCATCTTCTGCTTCACAGCCAGAAGAGTTGAAGCCTGAGAATGCTGAAGTAGCTCATGGAAACCAATATCCTTTTCCTTCTTCCAACTCTGGCTACGCGTTTGATAATGGGCAACACTTAAATGCCTCTTTCAGTCAAACAAGTTCACAGATGCAGAATCTTGCTCCTTTTCCCAATTCTATGGTACAATATTTTCTGCTTCTGTTTTTTATTTTCTGAGATCATTCATCTAAATGAAGTAAAAATTGAAGTAATGTGTTTCCTAAAGTCAAAAGTTTAAGGTGTCTTTCATAAAGATGGAGGCTTCTTTGGCTGGAGTTGATCTTGTTACCTCAAGGGTTTGCCTCTGAAAACTATTGTATCTTTTTATCATTGTTGTGTAAGTAATGAAAAATAAACTTATATGTTTTGAATTTTTGGATTTTCCACTGATAAATGACTGTTTTTGGTTTGGAAAGTGAACATAATTCATGATTTTGAAAGATTATCTGATATATTTTTCTATTTGTGGGTATCACCCTATCACTACCAGCTAAATTTGGTTCTGCATGACTACAAGGTATAAGAGGGTATAATAGGTTCTAATTCCATTCTGTGCTTCCCTAAGTAATGCTATTGCGTTATCCGATTATGGGCTTCCCTTACTTCGGTGCAGCTCTTCCACTTTTATCACTCTGGTCATTGAACTTTTTCTTGAATTCAACTAAGACCAGCTTATACTATATTATATATTGCTGTCTAGGTGAATATTTGTTAGTTGGACTCAGTGTCATACTAGCTATATGTCCCTTATCATGTGTTAAGCTTTTGTAGCTGTAGGGTATCATAGCATGAGTGATTCGGCAGATTTGGATTCATATAGATATCCACCCATGTGGTTCTTCATTATATGTGATATATAAGATCCATCTGTATAGATATCATCATCTACATCCAGAAAGCCGTATGCTTTGGAAGAAGCTTGTACAGTTTGGGAAGGGGTTTTGATTGATCAAAAAGAGGAATCTACTTCAACCGATATGCCCTTAGGCACGGCCATACATAACATACAAATCACACTTGGAAAGGGTGGACAATTAGTTAGAGCAGCGGGTGCTGTAGCGAAACTGATTGCAAAAGAGGGGAAATCGTCAACATTAAGATTACCGTCTGGTTTTCTGTATTGGTTATGCATAATTGAAGCCTATGGTTATTGCGTTTGTTAGAAGATCCTTGGCAGGATAGGAATAGGGGCATGTTATGCTGGGCTTTTGTTGTTTTCAAGCGTTCCAAATTTGCTTTAATTGTTAAGGAGTTCAGGAATTACATTTTTTTTTTCATTTTCTAGTGGAACAAAAGCACACTTGCTTTAGGGCGTGCTATGGTGCATCTGTGATTTTTTGACAGAAGAAAATATCAAAAGGAAGGATTATGGTAGCATTATAGATGCCCCATGATACACATAAATATGGAACAAGTTGAGTTCATGTAAAGTAGAGTTGCTACCTCAATCAAGAACAAACCAACTACTGAAATTTACTTGAGTATGGGTGTTTTGCACGTGTAGAAGATGAATTGATAACTTAAATGGATCTTCAGTCATGTCAAAGTAATTGAAGCTCTATTTCTCTTTATTCTAGTGCTCCTTGTATTTTACTGTTATGGCATTGTTATGTATGCCTACATATGTTTTGTTTATTTGTCGACTTTAATTTACCTGTGCGATTATACCTTGGCTGCTTATTCTGTGTCCCTAGTGGCAGGTTTATTGTGTTTTTTGTATTTAAAATTGTATTGAAGTAATTAACAAAACCTTTTTTCTTGGTTTCTCAACAGCAGTCATACACAAATTCGCTACCGAGTGCATTGTCGCCTGCTAATGTTCACCCCAGTAGAGAATCTGATCTTCAGTACTCTCCATTTCCCGTGACGCAATCAACATCAAGTAAATATGGGAATTCTGTATCTTCCATTAGTGGTTCAGCAATTTCTATGCCTGAGGTACTCAAACTAGTTGGTGAACTGAATTTTTATTCTTAGAAGTTAATACCTTCTATAGAAATGCTTAACACCTTTAGACTCTTTGTTTTATGTGAATTGTTTCTGCAAAATGTCGCTTTTTTCCAGTGTTTTTGGTCCTTTAATTATACAGGAAAGACATTAATTCCATAGTTAATTTACTCGAAAATCACTTAAGTCATGAGAGCAGTTATTTTCGCTGCTCTCCTGTTTCCAACTTTTATCTCCAAATTGACATACCCAACAATGGGTCCTCAAACAGGGACATGGATGCTAGAAACAAGTTTCTGATTAAGTTTTTAACATTAGAATTCAATGTTGCTTTATATAATATTGAACTAGTATCGGAAATATATATTAATGTTCTGTCTGCAGCCGAAACTTGTTGTATTTCTCACGCTTGATAGCTTATATTTGGACTCTTCAGGCTTTGAAGACTGCTGGCTTCCCATCAACACAGCCTGCTCAACAGACCCTTTCTGGAACTAATGTTGCCACTGGACCTCCTCTTCCTCAACACCTAGCTGTACATCCATATTCTCAGCCTACTCTTCCTTTGGGACCATTTACAAACATGATTGGCTACCCTTTCTTGCCTCAGAGCTACACATACATGCCCTCCGCTTTTCAACAAACATTCTCGGGTAACAGTACGTACCATCAATCTCTAGCAGCGCTACTTCCTCAGTATAAAAACAATGTTTCTGCCAGTAGTTTGCCACAGTCTGCTGCTATTGCTTCTGGATATGGTGCCTTTGGAAATACCCCGACAATTCCTGGAAATTTCCCAATGAATCCACCTGCTGGGCCGTCTGGGACAACTCTAAGTTATGATGATGTTTTGAATTCTCAGTACAAGGATAGTAGTCACTTAGTTTCACTTCAGCAGGTATGTTGGTCTGTTTTTGGAACTTCAATTAATTCAGTGACTGTTTGTTTCGAGTATCTTTTTGAATTACATAAACAAATCTGTTTTAAGCACTATGCTGGTTTGAATATCCTCCACCTTTCTGCACATGCACAATCAAGTAATTGGCCTAGCATCACCAAATTCATAGGGCAATGTGCTTATGTTTGTGGCTTCATAAGATTCTTTCTTTTCGCTGTCAAGGCTGACTTATGTCTTGTCATTCACATTTTCTCAGAATGAGAACCCAGCCTTGTGGCTTCATGGAGCTAATTCTAGAACAATGTCAGCTGTTCCAGCCAGCACATATTACAATTATCAGGGACAAAATCAGCAAACAGGTGGTGGTATGAGACAAGCTCAGCAGCCGTCACAGAATTATGGGTCCCTAGGTTACCCAAATTTTTACCATTCTCAAACTGGCATAGCGCTTGATCAGCAGCAGAACCCAAGAGATGCACCACTCGGTGGCTCACAAGGACAGCCTAAGCAATCCCAAATTTGGCAGAACAGCTACTAATCTTTTTCACCTCCTGGTTTTTCAGGGGCATGTAATGAGTGTGAAAAAAGTGGCCTTTCGAGCCATACCAGCTGTTGAATGTGATTTGATTTTATGATTCTGGCAAATGGATTTGACTGGCCACTGCCCTGTGCCTTGAGGTTGTATTTTTACACTTATTTATCATCAGTTGATGTAAGGTAGGAACACCGGGTGCTAATCTTGTGTTAGTGGAGACGTATCTTTTTCTTTCCCACTTGCACTTTTTTAAATTTAGTTCCACGCCCCTTGAAGAAGCTTGTTCTGTTATCAGAATTACACAAATGGTCTTGAACCCTCTTTTTTCTGCATTTGCTCTTAAGTTGAAATTCTGAGGCATTTTATCACCACTCGTTATACTTTTGTGCATCTATTGCGCTCTCTCTCTCTATATATATATATATGATCATATCTGATGACTTTGTATACCATTTTGGAATTTTGAACTACCAGAAAACTTCAAAGCAAGAATTGCTAAGATTTTGCTGACATGATATTGTATTACTATAATAAGTGTTTTGTTCATGCACGGACGAGACTTTCTATTTCTGTCTTGTGTGCGAAAAAAAATTGACAAAAGAACAATGTTACATACGTATATACCTCTCATTATATTAAATATAATGTGTTATTATTTGTAAATGCACTTTCCGCATTTCATTATCATCAAAAGGGTTTTATGAAAAAAAGGAATTTATATGTTTTATTAATAGTCTAGATAATAATGAGTAAAGATACAAAACGAAGAACCCATCCATATGTAAATTTATTTTTGTCAATCTGCACCTGACACGTGTAATCATGTTATTAATATTCACCGACCTCCCAAGTCTCTCATATACACACTAACAACTTCTTCTAACGCCACTCGAAAGAGAAAAAGAAACATTCTAACGCTATAGGACACTCCGCCTCGGCGACAGCTCTCCACAACTTCCGTCTCACTCTTTGCTAACGCACTACGCACTGAGAAAGCTCTCGGTAACTTCCTGCCTTTTTATCTTTCTACGATTGAACTATTTTAAATGCGTCAAAAATAGGCAAGCCGGTGCGAGTTCGTTGGAGTAATTGTTCTTCCTTGGATAAATTTCAAGTGGTGAAGGCTTTTAGCTTCATTCCTTTCGTGTTATTGAAGTCAATTTTAGGTGTAGTGACAAGTCATATTGGCATTGATTATATATGGACGTGGGGAAGTATAGTATTGATTTCTGAGTTGTCAGATAGGCCTTTACCGGGGAGAAGAAGAGATGAATAGTTTAGATCGTGTTGTCTAAAGTTGGTTCTTGAGTGTCTTAAATTTCTTAGATGCTTTCCCTGATAGTTTTCCTCATAGGAATTGGGACAGTACGTAGGAGCAAATCTTTTGGTTATCCAATCTGCCAAGAGTCTCCACAGTGACTTTTGATGTGTCCAATTTGAAGCATTGAAGTACAACATGAGTGGAACGAATGAGGAATGTCCATCCCGGAACAACAGAACAAAGAAGCCCGAGAGCCATAGAGGTCACTGCAATAAAGATGTCATGCCAGGGAGTCAGCTATGGACAGATGGACTCATTTGTGCTTTTGAATTCATCCGAGGGCATAAAAAATCAGTTGCGCCAAAATCTTCCTCAAATACTCGGTCGTTTCATCAAGTTGATGATGTTAATGTAAAGAACGAATTGCACTCTGATGGAGGAACTGACCCGATTTCTCAAAGACTAAATGGGAACACTCTTCTAGAATCTGCACCCCTTATCGAATTGGGGAGTCACCAAGCTGGCTGTTTATACATGGATAGCCAAAACTCTTTAGACAATTTTCATCCAGTAGAAAGATGTGAAGGAAGTCGTTGGATTCCAATCGGTTGGGCTAGAATTTCAGAACTTGTGCAGACAGTGCAAGTTGATGCAGGATGGTCAACCCAACACTTCGAATTTATTGATGATGAGGATGACCTCACTGTTGCTGACTTAGCTGCCCCATACTGGGAACGGCCAGCTGGGCCTACATGGTGGTGCCATCTTTCTGCAGATCATCCTACCGTCGAGACATGGCTCAATGCTACCCAGTGGCTGCATCCTGCCATTAGAACTGCTTTGAGAGATGAAAGCAAATTGATAAGTGATCGGATGAAGCACCTCTTATATGAGGTAGGTTTCCTTTCTGATATGTCAGATTTTGTTGCTCAAGTTATTGTGAAAGGAAAACTAACTGAACTTAGTATCTTGTACCAATGAATGCAATTCAATGCGTGTACAATGTGTCTTCGATAAAACGTCAGCCTAATTTGCTAAAAGGTAATGATTTTCCAGGACTCCAAGTTGGTAAGAATACATTAGTCAACTACTACAACCTGTCAGGTTGACCTTGTGCTCTTCTTCATCGTCCCCATTTTCCATTTCTTCCCCCCTATGAGCTAGCAAGGAATCATGTGCCCTCTGGAAGACTTTATATTTTTAAATCTTACGGCTTTCAGTATTTGGTATGTAGCATTACAACCTCTCTTCTATGCTTTGTGTGTTTAAAGGTCCCAGTTCGTGTTGCTGGAGGTTTATTGTTTGAGCTTCTGGGGCAGTCTGTTGGCGATCCTTATGTTGAAGAAGATGACATCCCTGTTGTTCTTCGTTCATGGCAAGCGCAGAACTATCTTTTAACTGTTCTACATGTTAAAGGATCTGCGTCAAGAATCAATGTTTTAGGCATTACAGAAGTACAGGTCTGTTTTTATCCTAGTTGATTCTTTACAGTGGGTGCCATATTTTCTGAAGATGGATTATTGTTGATTCTCCAAGGTTTTTCTGACATCAGCTGCATTTTCCCACGTAGGAACTTCTTCTTGGTGGTGGTTACAATACCCCAAGAACAATACATGAAATTATAGCACATCTAGCTAGCCGAATGGCACGGTGGGATGACAGGTGAGACTGTAGTTTGGTTTTGCGTTGTCTATCTGTGCATAAGTAGAGTGGTTAATTAGGTAAAAGCAGATGCCGCAGATTCATCTGAATGTAGCTGTTATATTGTTTTCGAGCCATCCTACCCATAAATAATCGACGGGATAAAAATTCCAAATAAGGTAAAGGTGTCATCATAATTTACCAGCTGTTCCATCCTAATCTAAGGGAGACAATTAACTCTGAATGCATTATACATAATATTCAAGAAAGAACGTCTTGTAGTTAAGGTTCCTGCTCTTTTGGAGCTTGACCAATATCAAGCAACCCTCAGATGATGTTGGAGTCGCCAATTTTCTGACATTTGTTTTAATTCAATGTTTTTGTTACTTTAAGGTTATTTCGTAAATCCATTTTTGGGGCAGCGGATGAAGTGGAACTGAAGTTTGTGAACAGGTGCTATAAGCTGCTTTAACCAACTTTTGATTCAATTATTTGCGCTTCCCCTCTCTCAACATAGTTAATTTTCTTGACAGGAGAAACCATGAAGATTTGAATCTTCTTGGCGTAATACTCAACCAAGAAATAAGAAGATTATCAAGACAGGTATGTGTTTGACATGGGATTCCGATTCCTTTTCGGTGCAGAATCCATTCTAGATTAGCCATACAACTATTTCGTTCTAAAAGTTATGGAGCATAATCATACTCATCCTCAGTCTGCACTACATTTCTATTTCTCTGGTATTGCTCATTTTTCTAGTATGCTAAGAAAGATACTATAGAAGCCACAATATAGGGGAGGGTGTCACACATTCTCAAAAGCTCTATACTAACTGAAACTAAAATTTGAACTGATGCTTGTTATCAACAATATATCTATTCTCCGTAGATGGGATCTCCTCTGAAGTACTTTAAAAAGAAAGCAGATTGATGGCAATTTAACCGTCACATGTCAGTGGCCTGGAGTGAAATATTAGATGGTACCCGGTCACTTGTAATTTGCCAGCAGATAATTGCTATCTTGCTTTTGGAATTTGCTTATATCGTGTTAATTTCTTTTGAATCTTGTCAATCCATTCCCTGAGAAATTGTAGGTTATTAGAGTGAAATGGTCTCTTCATGCAAGGGAAGAGATAGTTTTTGAACTTCTCCAGCATCTGAGGGGGAATGTAACAAAAAACCTACTGGAAGGAATAAGAAAGAGTACCAGGGAAATGATCGAAGAGCAGGAAGCAGTTCGTGGTCGCATATTCACCATCCAGGATGTCATGCAGAGCACAATTCGTGCATGGTTGCAGGTTTGTCTTACCTCAATGAGATTAGACATCTAATTGCTTTGTGAACTCTTTGACTTTATCATGTTATGATGCAATTTATGCTTCTTTCTTCACATCAGAACACTAGGTAAACTAAGTTCTTGTTTAAAAACTATAGTTTGAAGTAAATCTCATTGTGGCCAAGACAATGCTTCTCCAGATTGGTCTTGGTTGTTTATTAATTGAAAACGCCATGCATATAGGTTTTCCATGTTGTTACTTGTCCTTGAAACATCAATTATTTAGGAAATATGTTTCTACTATATCTTTTGTAATCTCCACCAAATGTTCTGCATCTTATGGAAATGATAGTAGTTTCCTATATCTGTAAAAATCTGAAGATAAAATTTTCCCTATCCTTGAATTACAGGATAGAAGCCTTACAGTCACCCATAATTTAGCTGTCTTTGGAGGATGCGGCCTCGTGCTTTCCATCATCACTGGGTTGTTTGGAATCAATGTGGATGGGATCCCTGGGGCAGAAAACACACCATATGCATTCGGCCTATTTGCTGGACTTCTCTTCTTCTTAGGTATAGTGCTAATTGCAGTTGGGTTGATATATCTTGGGCTGAAAAAGCCCGTCAATGAAGAGCAGGTTGAAGTGAGGAAGTTGGAACTGGATGAGTTGGTCAAGATGTTCCAGCACGAAGCAGAAACTCATGCCCAGGTTCATAAGCCTGTCTCTCGGCATAATTTGCCCCCAACAGCTGGTGATAGGTTCTCGGAAGATGCCGACTATGTCCTTATCCATTAAGATGTGAAGTGACCATGCAACAGCTCTTCCTCTCATGGAAGCTTCACCTTTTGATTTCGGTCCATATGCAATTCTTGAGGTGAGCGAGGCAATGTAAAAAGGAAATCTATTTTTATGCATAAGGTCCTGGCATTAATGCAGGGCGTAATGTATAGAGTAATATCCCTGGACAAGATCTTCTGAGAATAAGAACTTCCTGTTGAAGTAGAGATGAGTTTCTTCTAGTTGTTAGCATTGAGCCCCACACAGAGAGTTGGTTGCCACAAGCATCACGGCCCTCTCTATTCAGCCATATAATTTGGCTTTGCTAGTGAAACCTAGCCGTCCATCAGCACTTATACTTATGCTATTAATTAATGCAAGTCAAGGGGCTGCAATTTTTGGAGCATTGGTTGGAGGAGATAAGAAGCTCGTGTGAGAAAGTGGTTTTTGCTCGACGGAAAAGAGCCAGG
Organism: Sesamum indicum; assembly: GCF_000512975.1. NCBI lineage: Eukaryota > Viridiplantae > Streptophyta > Magnoliopsida > Lamiales > Pedaliaceae > Sesamum > Sesamum indicum. Next base: position 4,922,512 of record NC_026156.1, read on the forward strand.
TAAGGACATCAGGCAATTCAACACAGGACCTCACCAAGAATTCAGAATCTCAATAGTCTGACTCCATACTCAATAATGTCTTCCCAAGTGTCTCGTCAAGAGAAGCGTAAATCCCAAAATCAAGAACAGAATAAACTACATTTCCAAATTGTTGGAACTAATGAATGTCAAATCTGTTACAGCATAGATCAGCCTCAACAACCAAAGCTTATTGACAGGAGACCCAAAAAACTGAAGCAGAATTCTTTCTTTCCTTTTCTTTTATATATTTTTATTTTAGATTAGTCCACCACATCATCACTTCAGAAGGGATCTAGTAAGATGCTCGCGAGCAGTTGCAAGTGCTTGGCTTATTGTCTGCAGAAAGGGAAATACAGTCACAAGTTAAGTGCACATATCGAAAATTCTGGGATGCTATTTTCAGAAGTAAGGTGCTACACACCTGCTCAGACAGTGGCGCTCCGGAATCTATACTATGACTTGCAACTTTACTTGCAATGCTATTTGCATCAGTTTCCAGAATAATCCTGTACATTGGACAGATGATTATAATAATAGCAAAAGAGTTGCAAATGATGCCAGAAAAACTTGTCTGTTAGTACATGCCATGCTGTTGAGCACAATATTATGTCCACCAAAAATCTCATGCCAACTACAAGAGTGTCTATTGTCTTCTTAATTTCCACAATATGACATGACGATAGAGCAATGGCGAGACACTAGATATGCAGGTTAGAGGTTGGAGCAGATCAGACAACAATTGGTAATCAAGTACTTTCAGGATACCAGCTCTAAGTATCACACAGCTCATAGCACATATATCACGCAACCATTAAATATGTATATATGAGATTGTACAAGCATATTCTCCATATACATGAGAACAACTACATTTGCTGCCAGCCTGCATGCATGTATATGTATATCTATGGCATTCTAGAATTTATTTCCAATTGACAGCATATTCTTTCAACCAAATATTAATCAACAATGGCAATTCAAAATCAAACTAGTTAGACTGCAAAAAAACAAAGAAAGAGCAGATTGCTACCCGCCATCAACAATTTCATCGATGCATAAAAGAATGAGATCCAAATTTTCAAGGGCCTCCCTCTTGTCGACATTGCCCCTGAAACAGAAATACAGCAAAATGAAGCAAATAGTTCATAAAACACAAGAAAGTGAACATCACCAAGGGAAAATAAGAATAAGACCATGCTGACTACCTAAGCAAAATGCCAACAGCATCAAAGAACCCCTGAAGAACAGTGGCCAAGATGAGCTCACTTTCATCTTCACTACCAGTAACATAGAAGTGCAGGTCTTGAACAAACTTGTAGACAATTATATTGTTCTCAAACATAGCTATCTCCGCTGCAGATGAAGTAGCAGAGTGAGCAAGGGAAAGCAACCCCAACTTAAACATAAGAAGTCCACCATCTCAGTCTTGATGACTGGGGGAAGAATGTAAGACAGGAAAATTCAAGGTGGCACAAATATTCTAGTTCAACCACTAATAAGACAAGAAACTTGAAGACAGCACACACACAATCGACGGACAAACTGTCATTTGGTTCAAGTAGTTACAAGTCAAGCATGTATATCAGTACTCTATTATTGAGAACAGAAACTGTGATCTCGCTATCCATGGTTTCCAAATAGCATTTAAGACTCTAACAGCCTTAATATATACATATATATAAACAGAAGCCTCCCAGACAGAATACCATAACTAAGGGTTTGCCAAATTGCTCTGAAGCTCATACAGGAAACCATATATCAACAAGGAACACAACCACTCAGAAGAGATAAATATGTCAGGATGCAAGTCCCAACTGAGCTTTGAAAAAAGGAAAACAAAGAAAGGGAAAGAAGAAATAGAATAACAATCACTGAACACCTTCTGTTCGGGCATTTGTCTTCTGAGTCTTGGTAAATACAGCCTTCTCAAAAGCTTCCTTTGCACTATTAGTAGGCCAGTCATCTGAATAGTACTTGACAGCAACACGCTTCCCCTCTGAATCAAGGAGAAGGATATTCTTCACAGAAGGGCAGGAATCCTGTTAAGAGTGAAACTTATTAATATCACAAGAAAAAATTAATAAAATGCGAATTAGGATCCTAATTCACATTTTTCAATACATGTAAGTCTGTTTACAAGCGTATGAGATATAGAGTGATTAACAAAATCTTCTTCAACCACATAAAGAAAATTATACATTGTCATTCTAGTGTCTCCAATTTTCATTTCTCATTTGCTTTTTAACCAAACAGGGGGTTCCCGTGTTTTACGCCAAACTAGAGAGAGTATAAGATGAAAACTAAATACCATCATCCTGTCCTTTTCCCGCTATCATTATATTCTATTCAATTTGTGAATGAGAGTCACCGACACCTTGGTCCAGTAAATTTACAAGAAAATAATGGGTGTGCAAGATCACACATCTGAAATCCAACTACTACAATTACTTTTTATCATGAGAAATTAATAGAAGGGCCATGTAGAAACATGGTTACACAGTATAATGGAACATTTCTACAAAGTCATATGCAGTTCATTCACATCAACTAGCAAATCAGTGCTTTACAGAGATCAAAGTACTACGACCACTTATAACCTCTAAACTACCGCATTTCCTTAAAATTTCCGGGAATTTTCACCACCGTAATGGAAGTATTAGTGGGCATCCACGCTAAACATAAGATCCAAGTTACATAGTCACTGAATCTATTGCTTTCGTGACTAAAACATTAAAAATCTGATAAATCCTAGAGCATGCTCAGCCCAAAATCAATCTGAAGCTAAAATTGATGTAATCAAAAGAAAGGGTCAGCCTCAAGTCTACAGATCACAGTAATGAGTAAAAAATAAGAAAAGAATTTGACCGTTTCAGAGCATGTGTGTGTGTTTGTGCGCGTGAGAGAGAGAGAGAGAGAGGGTAATACCATGGGCGACGGGTATGTAGCAGATCGCGGATAACTCGGGCTTCAGAGTTCAGACACTACAGCGAGAGAAACGACGTTTCAGGCAACTCGCCAGGTATTTTAAGTGAAGTTTTTATCATACCTCGCTATTTACTTGCGGAATCTTCAGATTCTAGTTTTGCCTGGGCTTAATGTTTCGTAGAAGACGGGCTTCAATTGGGCTTTTCTAAAGCCCACAATGATTTGGATTGGCCCAATTAAAAAGAGGCCACTTCTGGAATTTGGACATGAAAGCAGTAAGGTTATTTGCATAATTTGAAAGGTTGCATTAAGTTTGGACGAACCAAACCCAATGCTCAACCGGGTCAGATCTTCTGTTTTAAACTCATTTTCATCTTTTACTCCAGTCAGTAACTATACGCCACTGTGTATAAAAAAAATTTCAAAATAAAATAATGATATCATCTTTGTACGCCTGACTTGTGTACATCGAATATAGTAAAAGATGAAACAGCGACATTCAGATGATCTTTATATATGCCCTTATGATTTCATTTTTATGTGCTCAATTCTCTTGCCATTGGTGCGTGGCTGTATGTTTATGCTAGTTTGAACAGGTCAGTTAAGGGTCTTGGTTTAAGGTTTATATCCTGTAATGAATTGATTATCTGCACTGGTTTCAGGACAAGCTGTTCAAGGTTATTAAGTTGTTCTCTTGAATTTCTGAAGCTTATCTTGCAATGGCAGGTATGAGCCATGACTAGTAATTTGAAAACTCAAAACAGTTGGGCACAATGACACTGCTACTGCTGGCTGATCTGCTTCCCGTGATCTTATGGGAACTGACAGTAGTAACAAGTTTTACAAATGAAGTTACAGTGATTAAACTTCACATTTCACAGAAAATGGGGGCCTCCTGCACTTGTGTGTTTTGTAATAATGCTCCATCAACTGCGCTGCCTTATGCTGTCCTCTAAATCTACAATGCCTTTTTCCACATCAAAAAGCTGCTGCTATATATCTAACCCAAAAAGGGGAAGACAGAGTGGAGGTATGAATCTTGTAAAATCATGCAAAATAAGCTCTCGCAATGTCCCTGCAAAACAAGTGGAACATGAACTCAAACAGATGATTCGTAGACACTTAGGTTAAAAAAATTTATGATGTTGGCATTAGTTTCTTTTCAAGAACTCCTAGTATTGAATTTACTTCATATTATTATAGAGGGACTTCTCAAAAATTTGCATTTCTTTCTCTGCAGGTCCCACTCTTTTCAGTGGGAACCTGACAAGTATGGAGAATTCTAAAATTGTGTTTGGCTGAACTTGAACCAATTATATGACAAGTGCAGTACACTCGTTATATGATTGGTGTACAGTTTAATCACATGGTAAGTGTATTTTCGAAATTGATTTGATTGTATCGAACCTGATTTAGATAAGAAATTTCCGGTAGACATAACAGATAATGAAGTAGTGACATCCTTAAGTAATCTCAGTCAGTTTCCAACAGTAATAATATTCCACCAACTGAAAATGTGCTTCCTATGGAGGTATTCAGGTACACAACGTCTTGTTTCTTGCCAGTTCTCATCAATGTTAAGTTCACTTACCAGATTGACAAGATTGTAAACAGACAGTCAACCTAGTTACCTACTCACCCAAAATTTCACGTAATAATATAAGCCAAAATAGATTTGAATTACACAGAAGCACAACTGAAATTTGACTATTTCTTTGTCCAGAAATTACCTTAAACGGAGTTTCATCTAGACAGTGGCTTCTGCAAGAGGGCAGTCAAATACACCTCCCCATTCTTCACCCCGCTGGAATCGGTCTTATTGGCCACAGCCCACTTCACCTTCTTGTACCCCAGCTTCCCAATCAAGGGTGTAAACACCTTCTCAAGATCCGTTCTTTTACTGAAAAAATGGTCCAGCAAGAAATATCCCCCACCTCTCAACACTCTATCCACATCAAAGAACAAGAATTCCATTGATGTAACTGGAATCCACCGGTTAACCGCGTGGCCGCACCGGACCAGATCCAATACCCCATCAAACACCGGCAGCCTCTGCTGTAATGGCGCATGGAGTGGCACTAAACCCCTAACTGCCACTGCCTCATTATACGGTGCACCAAGATTCATTGTAGTGGTTAGAACAGTCACGTTCTGCAGCTTCATTTGCGCAGCAAAAGTGCCAGTCCCACCACCAATATCAAGTGCAAGCCTGATGACGCTTTTAGCTGATTTAGCCAGCTCAAAAAGCTGAGAAATTGGGAGATCTAGATCCGATTTGTAAGTCAAGAATCTTGATTTCTCAACTTTCATGTCAAAGCCCATATCAGATTTCAATCCGGCGAAGCAGGAGAAAGTCTTGCAACTGTAATGGCTCAGTATGGCTGTCTTTTCAGGGAGGGGAGAAAATGGATCGGTGGGAAGCGAGGTCGGAGTGGTGGAAGGGGTTCTTGAGAAGCAGCGGCGGCGGGGGAGCGGGTGGCAGCCGCGGAGAATGAGATCTTCCGCCAAGGGGGAGTCGTTGGGGCAGAGGGCAAAGGGAGTATAGTTCATGTACTGATGGAGGAGCGCTGGGTTGTCTTTGCAGGAGGAGGCTATAGGGGAAATATGAGTGTAGATGAGGAGATCAGAGGGGGCGGCGGGGGCAGCAGTGGAGGGTGTTTTCTTGGAGGGCTGGAGGCTGGTGAGGTGATTGATGGTGGCGCGTATGGTGGAGAGCTGGTGGATGAGGTGGTCCGGAACAGGGGCGGCGGCCGGGGGTTTGGATTGGATGGTGGAGGAGAGGTGGTAGAGGGAGAGAATGTTGGTGGCAACCATGGCTAGGAGGAGGAGCAAGTTTAGACCCATGGTGAAACCCATTGTTGTCGGTTTCTAAGATCTTCTTGATCGTCTGTGCTACCCTGCTGCTACTTGGAAGGAGTACTGTTTAGTTCTCACTCACTTGGGAGTGAGAAATTTCGCAAGAGTGGTGTACAACAATGGATGAATGTGAACATAATTTATGTAACGTCCGCATCTTTGGTGGTAATAATAAAATAATAAGGGTGTCTGAATTAGGGCAATTATTATACATGGATGGGGTTGAGTTAAAGTTGACTGATCAGGGTAGGGTTGATCAAAAAATTTTAAAACAGCCTAAATTGTTGGAATCAAATTGAGTTAAATCATTTTTATGATTCTTTTTAAAATCGTAATATTAAATTTAAAGTAAAATTATACCACACTATTATTTTGATTTTAATTTAAAATTTAAAAAAATTATCAAAAAATAAACCGCCTTGCTAAATATATAATTAGTTTTTTAAATTATATATATACACTGATTTGATAAAATAATTATATTTTTAAAAAAATATCATAATTTCAAAATTCTTATATTGTCAAAGATGCACGTTACAAAGCTCATTTTTGTAAAATTTATATTTGGATTTAATATTTAATTTTTAAATACATTCAAGTTTTAAGCCCATCTAATAATTATCGCAAATTTTCATTAATTTTTTCTCCCTTTTCCTTCTCTCTCTTTACTCCAGTACTACTTGCTTTCTTTTCTCTGTCTTTTCTATTCTCTCTAAAATTGACTGTTGACCTTTATTGGATTAATATATATGATCTTATATTTTAATCTACTCAAAATTATGAAAAATAATGATGAATTATAGTGTACAATGTTGATTTTTCTTTCTTGCTACATACAAATACTTGTTTTATTTATTAATTTTTATTAATTTCAATGTCTTATTTTAGACATAAGTATAAAATACCTACATCGATCTATACATACTTTTACTAATTTATTTTCTCCAATATAAGTGAAAAATAGAGGAATTTGTAAAAAACAAATTACCTCCTTTAATTATGTCAAAAAATTTTATATCCCTCCCGTTAATAAAAATTTTAGATAAAATTACCCTTATAATATGTACATATGATGTATAGAGATTGTTTAATATTTTTGGTCTTATTTTAAACTCCAACCTTTCTTAATGAGAAAGAAATATATTCGTAGGGGAAATAAGGTAGATGAAACTGAAGGGAATCGGAGATAAAATTACAGGAGAGAGGCCCCGGCGGCGGACCGGGTTCGAGTAAAAATACAAAAGTGTTTCTCCTTATTTGCATATTTTCCAGTGCTTAGTAAACCTCAAATTCGCAGAAAAATATGGTAAGCAAATTCTTCCATTCTGATTTTTACATGATGCTTGGGAGTTTGTGGAATTGATTTTTTGTTTGGATATTGATATTGATATTAGGTCTGGAATCATTTTCTTCGTTTCTTTCGGGGCGTGGGGATGTTCTAGAGGGTTTTATATCCTCTGATTCTCTTGAGTAACTGCTCTAATAGATTCGTTTTGCGCCTTTCCCTTTTGTTTTCTCCTCATGGTATTGGATGAATTCGAATTTATTTGGCTGCGAATTATATATCGGAAATTTCATGTTTGTATAGCACACTTTAATGGAAGAAATTAAGATTGTTGAAATTTCACAAGCCAAGTTGAATTCTCAGAGATTCCTTGATTGTAGCATGATTCTCATGGTGTCGAAAAGTCAGGCAAATGTGCTCAACCAGCCAGGGTATGTTAGCTGATAAGTATGATGGGTTTCATTATTTCATCTATAGAAGAAGGATAAGGGGTTGCTTACTGTGGAAGCACAAAATGGGAGAAGATAAATTTGTTTTACTTCATGTCATTTCTTCGTGGCAGCTTACAATTGATTGTGTGCCAGGATTTGCAGTAGAAGGTTTTAGAGCAAGAATGTTACTTCTCATTTTTTTTTTCTTTTTATGAACATGAATGTTACTTCTGGTTATGCATTCCAAGTGTAGTATGTTTTACTGAGATATTGTGGTAATCCCACTTAACCTTTTAGTTTTTAATTTAATTATATTATAGGCTGACCCGGAATTGGAAGCCATCAGACAAAGAAGAATGCAGGAGTTAATGGGGCAACGCGGCATGGTAACAATTTTGCTGGAGTATATGCATGTTCTTGATTCATGTTTTGCCTTCTTTAGTATATCATAGTGATGCAATTGTTTACTTGTAGGGTAATAATCAAAATTCTGAACAGCAGAAAGTCCAGGAGGAAGCTAAAAGGTGAATCTCGTCTCATCTAGCTTAACTTTCTCTTTTACTCTCATCCTTGAATGATGCTGTATATTTATAAGAATTTGCTGTCCAGTGTCTATATTGATCCAAGCTGGTACAAACTGATTTAGGGAGGCGGAGGAACAAAGGCAAATGATCCTTGCTCGGATTTTGACATCAGAAGCACGAGCGAGGCGTAAGTTGAATTATGAATAGATATTGTGTAACATTGTTGTAATTCACAAGCACTTGGCATATTTTTTTTTCGTAGTTTATCAAAATTGATTAGTCATATTATACGTTATAAGGCCCGGAATTTCATATATTCACTATGATCAACTTCGACCATTAGATATCATTAGACAGTTGTCAATTATAGAGAAACAACTGCAGAGTGAGAATAAGTAATGGAGAAAATGGCTATATAAGTAGAGTGGCCTATCTATGGTTCTTAGATTTATTAAAGGCTTTTCATGTGGCTTTGGCTTCCATTTTGTTCGTGCAGTTGCTCGAATCGCACTGGTTAAACCTGAAAAGGCCAGAGGAGTTGAGGATGTTATGATAAGAGCTGCTCAAATGGGTCAAATTGTTGATCAGGTAATTCATTTCATTTTGTCAATTTCCAATGCTTCAGTCAGTGTCTGTTCAAACCTTGGATAAACCTTCTGCAAATGATTTAGGTATCTGAGGAGAGGCTTATCTCGTTGCTTGAACAAATCAACACCCAAACGACTAAAGAAACCAAAGTAACAGTAAGTGCTAATGGTTAATTCTTGACGTGTTCCGCCTATTTCCTTTTTGTTTTCTTTTTCATGAATTTAATTGTATAGTCGTTTGCTAATTGTTATCTCCTTTCTGTTCTCAGATTAAGAGAAGGCAGAGCGTTCTCGATGATGATTAGCCTACCTCATTCATCTGCCTCACCTTTACTCGGCCGCGGTGTGACAAAGTGCAGTATCTCCCCTAAGCATCTAACGTCGTTGTGAAAACCCTTTTGAAATTTCATGAACTATTCTTCTTGTCCAATGTATTCGGAGTTTGAAGAATATCTTATACTCTGTATTCTCCAGAATGAGTAGGTGTGGACAAATTACTCCATCTTTTTTGCACATATATTTCTGCCCCTAATTAACTCTCCAGAATGCTCGTGTAGGACTTGAAAACAACTTTTTATCCTCATCTGAAACCAACGGAAATTATATTTTTATATTCATAAAATTTTTATTACTCTCTACAACAATAAATAGATATATTAACAAGAATTTTTAATTATAAAGAAATTATGTAAGGTTTTTTCAAGATTAATAAAAAAGTAATTTTAAGAAATAAAAATTTGTTATCTATACTAATACCAATTATTTGTTTGAGAAAAAGCTTTAAGATGAATGGTTGCATATAAATAATGGTTGTGGAGAAGACAATGATTAATTTGGAACAAGAACTTGGAGTCTTGGACTATTTATTGGCCCATAGCCCCATATCACTTCACGCTCCGCAAAAGGCCCAATTTGGGCCCACATGTTTGGGAGTCTGGGCTTGATCCTCTGGCCTTGAACCGACTAAAATGGGTGGTCTATTTGCTTCGTTTCTTTGTTAAATCAGTTTCCCCCTTTTCGTCTTCGGTTTACTGAAAGAAGAAATATTTGAAGGTTTTGGTAGCCGAAGGGTTTAATAGTTTTGCTCTGCCTCTACTCATAATACCTTCATTCGTCTTCTTTCTCTCTTCTTCAATGGCCGCTTCTTAAGCGGCGTTGCTTTTCAGGTGTTGTTGAAACATGGATATTGTCTTATCTCCAATATGACTACATTCTTCTTCCAGTTTCTCCGCGTTGGTTTTGGCTCTTTAAGATTCAGAAGTTGAGGGTATTTTGATTTGGAAAATATGGCGGAGGATGTGGAGGTGTTGCAAGATAAATCCTCCAATACCTGCTGCGCTGCGGTAGGTATTGTTATTTTTATTCAGTGTTTTTCCGTTTATGTAGTTGACAATGCGTGCGGCGTGAGTGTTAACTAACGGTGTTATTGCAATTTGATGGATTGTTGAAGTTGAAGAAGAAGCACTCGAAGCTTTTGGAGAAGTATTCAAAACTTGAAGAGATTAAAAACAAGTTTCGCGACTGCACAGCGTTGGTACAACAAAAATATGATGTGATTGAGAAAGAAAATGAGAGTCTGAAGAAAGGTAAAAGTTGGTGTTTCCCTACCTTCATTTCAGATTTTTTTTCGTATTACTACATTTATAATATATATTGGTGTTATTATGGATAGTAGTGTTAGAAAAAGATAACTGATAGATGAATGCTAGAGTTGTGGGAATTTACTTTTATTGTTATAATTTATTCAAGGAAAATGGGTTCCTTGCAATTCGTTAACAATCTTAGTCTTTTCTTTAATGTTTTACTGAAAGTAAAGTTGTCTATGCTCCCCCAGCATTGGCAGAACTCAAACTGCAGGCCAATATATGGAAAGATGAGAAAGAAAAAGAATCTGGAATACGTATTGATCTTGAAGATGAGGTATCTGCGCTAAAGGATGAGGTTCAATTGTTGAAGCAGAATAGCAATTCTGCTTCTCAAAAAGCAGATGAGCAGCTTCAAGAACATCTAATTGTGGCTGAGAAAGAGATTAAGCGGCTGAAGGAGCTTTTGGACAAAG